>NW_026926735.1:0-27880 GCF_032062105.1 Saccostrea cuccullata | reverse complement strand
ACGCGAAATGATAATAAATGCAGCTGACAATCGTTATTTTTTTTTATATAGATAAAATAAAATATTTATAAATTCAAGAGACAAAACAGAAGGAGAATGAATGATGGCAAAATATCACATGACGGGAACTGAATTTTATGAATGAAGATTTTAAAAAGTTACTTGTAAGTTGTATATGTTATATCTGTGTATCCTACTTGGCTGTGTGCTTCAAAAAAAAGGGGGGGGGGGTCGTCTTGAACATAGTAAATAGCCATAACGTTTGAACGGTAAGTACTAGGGCTTTCGTATTTCAAATATGTAATCCTTGTGAAAAGAACTTTTATTGGATACGACGAACTTTGACCCTTTGACCTAGACCTTGGAGAACACATGTGTACATCTGAATCTTTTTTTCTGTTTCGTTTCTATGGCAACTGTGAGCGACTCATTACAATTATTTTGAAAGTAGAAATCACTTTAATTAAAGAATTTTTACTTTCACCTGGTTTCCATGGCAATAATCGATTATATGAAAATTTTAAATACGAGTTGCAGAACTACAGATACTAATCCTTAAAATAAGAAAAGTTTCATGACGAACGTTTAAGGGACCAGAGAGAACACTCTCGGACAAAATTTGTCGCTTTTTACAGGTTTCCATGGCAACGGTAGACATATTGGAACTGAACGACCTCACTGCACAACTACAACCAGTGATCGTCCTTTGAGGAAAGTTTCAGGAAGATTGTCCCAGCCATCTCCGAGAAACAGCCTGGATAAAAAAAACATGCGTACAATATCAATATGTCGTCCCCGACTTCGTTCGGGCGACATAATAACTCCTGAATTTTTCTCATCAATAACTCCTGAATTTTCCCCTTCAATTCGAGCATTTCTGCATTGCAGAGAGCTGATGTGTGTTATGAGATGATAAATCATGTGTGAACTTTCTCAGTTTAGCGGAATCATGAACATTTTCGGCGAGATGAATGTTTTGTATACAGTGGTGATCAAGGCTTTGCGAACCATCAGGAGCGGATCAAAGAATTTATGAATGAATAAAAACTATGGAAATGACGTACCAATTTTTTAATTTATACTTGCACTATCTAATGAAATGAATAATATACAAGTGATAGATATACAAGAAAACGCGAAATGATAATAAATGCAGCTGACAATCGTTATTTTTTTTTATATAGATAAAATAAAATATTTATAAATTCAAGAGACAAAACAGAAGGAGAATGAATGATGGCAAAATATCACATGACGGGAACTGAATTTTATGAATGAAGATTTTAAAAAGTTACTTGTAAGTTGTATATGTTATATCTGTGTATTCTACTTGGCTGTGTGCTTCAAAAAAAGGGGGGGGTCGTCTTGAACATAGTAAATAGCCATAACGTTTGAACGGTAAGTACTAGGGCTTTCGTATTTCAAATATGTAATCCTTGTGAAAAGAACTTTTATTGGATACGACGAACTTTGACCCTTTGACCTAGACCTTGGAGAACACATGTGTACATCTGAATCTTTTTTTCTGTTTCGTTTCTATGGCAACTGTGAGCGACTCATTACAATTATTTTGAAAGTAGAAATCACTTTGACACATTGCAAGGAATAAACATTGAAAGTTTCAAAACGATTGCCTGAGTAGTTATTGAGAAAATCGAAATTAAAGAATTTTTACTTTCACCTGGTTTCCATGGCAATAATCGATTATATGAAAATTTTAAATACGAGTTGCAGAACTACAGATACTAATCCTTAAAATAAGAAAAGTTTCATGACGAACGTTTAAGGGACCAGAGAGAACACTCTCGGACAAAATTTGTCGCTTTTTACAGGTTTCCATGGCAACGGTAGACATATTGGAACTGAACGACCTCACTGCACAACTACAACCAGTGATCGTCCTTTGAGGAAAGTTTCAGGAAGATTGTCCCAGCCATCTCCGAGAAACAGCCTGGATAAAAAAAACATGCGTACAATATCAATATGTCGTCCCCGACTTCGTTCGGGGCGACATAATAACTCCTGAATTTTTCTCATCAATAACTCCTGAATTTTCCCCTTCAATTCGAGCATTTCTGCATTGCAGAGAGCTGATGTGTGTTATGAGATGATAAATCATGTGTGAACTTTCTCAGTTTAGCGGAATCATGAACATTTTCGGCGAGATGAATGTTTTGTATACAGTGGTGATCAAGGCTTTGCGAACCATCAGGAGCGGATCAAAGAATTTATGAATGAATAAAAACTATGGAAATGACGTACCAATTTTTTAATTTATACTTGCACTATCTAATGAAATGAATAATATACAAGTGATAGATATACAAGAAAACGCGAAATGATAATAAATGCAGCTGACAATCGTTATTTTTTTTTTATATAGATAAAATAAAATATTTATAAATTCAAGAGACAAAACAGAAGGAGAATGAATGATGGCAAAATATCACATGACGGGAACTGAATTTTATGAATGAAGATTTTAAAAAGTTACTTGTAAGTTGTATATGTTATATCTGTGTATTCTACTTGGCTGTGTGCTTCAAAAAAAAAAGGGGGGGGGGTCGTCTTGAACATAGTAAATAGCCATAACGTTTGAACGGTAAGTACTAGGGCTTTCGTATTTCAAATATGTAATCCTTGTGAAAAGAACTTTTATTGGATACGACGAACTTTGACCCTTTGACCTAGACCTTGGAGAACACATGTGTACATCTGAATCTTTTTTTCTGTTTCGTTTCTATGGCAACTGTGAGCGACTCATTACAATTATTTTGAAAGTAGAAATCACTTTGACACATTGCAAGGAATAAACATTGAAAGTTTCAAAACGATTGCCTGAGTAGTTATTGAGAAAATCGAAATTAAAGAATTTTTACTTTCACCTGGTTTCCATGGCAATAATCGATTATATGAAAATTTTAAATACGAGTTGCAGAACTACAGATACTAATCCTTAAAATAAGAAAAGTTTCATGACGAACGTTTAAGGGACCAGAGAGAACACTCTCGGACAAAATTTGTCGCTTTTTACAGGTTTCCATGGCAACGGTAGACATATTGGAACTGAACGACCTCACTGCACAACTACAACCAGTGATCGTCCTTTGAGGAAAGTTTCAGGAAGATTGTCCCAGCCATCTCCGAGAAACAGCCTGGATAAAAAAAACATGCGTACAATATCAATATGTCGTCCCCGACTTCGTTCGGGGCGACATAATAACTCCTGAATTTTTCTCATCAATAACTCCTGAATTTTCCCCTTCAATTCGAGCATTTCTGCATTGCAGAGAGCTGATGTGTGTTATGAGATGATAAATCATGTGTGAACTTTCTCAGTTTAGCGGAATCATGAACATTTTCGGCGAGATGAATGTTTTGTATACAGTGGTGATCAAGGCTTTGCGAACCATCAGGAGCGGATCAAAGAATTTATGAATGAATAAAAACTATGGAAATGACGTACCAATTTTTTAATTTATACTTGCACTATCTAATGAAATGAATAATATACAAGTGATAGATATACAAGAAAACGCGAAATGATAATAAATGCAGCTGACAATCGTTATTTTTTTTTATATAGATAAAATAAAATATTATAAATTCAAGAGACAAAACAGAAGGAGAATGAATGATGGCAAAATATCACATGACGGGAACTGAATTTTATGAATGAAGATTTTAAAAAGTTACTTGTAAGTTGTATATGTTATATCTGTGTATTCTACTTGGCTGTGTGCTTCAAAAAAAAAGGGGGGGGGGGGTCGTCTTGAACATAGTAAATAGCCATAACGTTTGAACGGTAAGTACTAGGGCTTTCGTATTTCAAATATGTAATCCTTGTGAAAAGAACTTTTATTGGATACGACGAACTTTGACCCTTTGACCTAGACCTTGGAGAACACATGTGTACATCTGAATCTTTTTTTCTGTTTCGTTTCTATGGCAACTGTGAGCGACTCATTACAATTATTTTGAAAGTAGAAATCACTTTGACACATTGCAAGGAATAAACATTGAAAGTTTCAAAACGATTGCCTGAGTAGTTATTGAGAAAATCGAAATTAAAGAATTTTTACTTTCACCTGGTTTCCATGGCAATAATCGATTATATGAAAATTTTAAATACGAGTTGCAGAACTACAGATACTAATCCTTAAAATAAGAAAAGTTTCATGACGAACGTTTAAGGGACCAGAGAGAACACTCTCGGACAAAATTTGTCGCTTTTTACAGGTTTCCATGGCAACGGTAGACATATTGGAACTGAACGACCTCACTGCACAACTACAACCAGTGATCGTCCTTTGAGGAAAGTTTCAGGAAGATTGTCCCAGCCATCTCCGAGAAACAGCCTGGATAAAAAAAACATGCGTACAATATCAATATGTCGTCCCCGACTTCGTTCGGGGCGACATAATAACTCCTGAATTTTTCTCATCAATAACTCCTGAATTTTCCCCTTCAATTCGAGCATTTCTGCATTGCAGAGAGCTGATGTGTGTTATGAGATGATAAATCATGTGTGAACTTTCTCAGTTTAGCGGAATCATGAACATTTTCGGCGAGATGAATGTTTTGTATACAGTGGTGATCAAGGCTTTGCGAACCATCAGGAGCGGATCAAAGAATTTATGAATGAATAAAAACTATGGAAATGACGTACCAATTTTTTAATTTATACTTGCACTATCTAATGAAATGAATAATATACAAGTGATAGATATACAAGAAAACGCGAAATGATAATAAATGCAGCTGACAATCGTTATTTTTTTTTATATAGATAAAATAAAATATTTATAAATTCAAGAGACAAAACAGAAGGAGAATGAATGATGGCAAAATATCACATGACGGGAACTGAATTTTATGAATGAAGATTTTAAAAAGTTACTTGTAAGTTGTATATGTTATATCTGTGTATTCTACTTGGCTGTGTGCTTCAAAAAAAAAAGGGGGGGGGGTCGTCTTGAACATAGTAAATAGCCATAACGTTTGAACGGTAAGTACTAGGGCTTTCGTATTTCAAATATGTAATCCTTGTGAAAAGAACTTTTATTGGATACGACGAACTTTGACCCTTTGACCTAGACCTTGGAGAACACATGTGTACATCTGAATCTTTTTTTCTGTTTCGTTTCTATGGCAACTGTGAGCGACTCATTACAATTATTTTGAAAGTAGAAATCACTTTGACACATTGCAAGGAATAAACATTGAAAGTTTCAAAACGATTGCCTGAGTAGTTATTGAGAAAATCGAAATTAAAGAATTTTTACTTTCACCTGGTTTCCATGGCAATAATCGATTATATGAAAATTTTAAATACGAGTTGCAGAACTACAGATACTAATCCTTAAAATAAGAAAAGTTTCATGACGAACGTTTAAGGGACCAGAGAGAACACTCTCGGACAAAATTTGTCGCTTTTTACAGGTTTCCATGGCAACGGTAGACATATTGGAACTGAACGACCTCACTGCACAACTACAACCAGTGATCGTCCTTTGAGGAAAGTTTCAGGAAGATTGTCCCAGCCATCTCCGAGAAACAGCCTGGATAAAAAAAACATGCGTACAATATCAATATGTCGTCCCCGACTTCGTTCGGGGCGACATAATAACTCCTGAATTTTTCTCATCAATAACTCCTGAATTTTCCCCTTCAATTCGAGCATTTCTGCATTGCAGAGAGCTGATGTGTGTTATGAGATGATAAATCATGTGTGAACTTTCTCAGTTTAGCGGAATCATGAACATTTTCGGCGAGATGAATGTTTTGTATACAGTGGTGATCAAGGCTTTGCGAACCATCAGGAGCGGATCAAAGAATTTATGAATGAATAAAAACTATGGAAATGACGTACCAATTTTTTAATTTATACTTGCACTATCTAATGAAATGAATAATATACAAGTGATAGATATACAAGAAAACGCGAAATGATAATAAATGCAGCTGACAATCGTTATTTTTTTTTTATATAGATAAAATAAAATATTTATAAATTCAAGAGACAAAACAGAAGGAGAATGAATGATGGCAAAATATCACATGACGGGAACTGAATTTTATGAATGAAGATTTTAAAAAGTTACTTGTAAGTTGTATATGTTATATCTGTGTATTCTACTTGGCTGTGTGCTTCAAAAAAAAAGGGGGGGGGGTCGTCTTGAACATAGTAAATAGCCATAACGTTTGAACGGTAAGTACTAGGGCTTTCGTATTTCAAATATGTAATCCTTGTGAAAAGAACTTTTATTGGATACGACGAACTTTGACCCTTTGACCTAGACCTTGGAGAACACATGTGTACATCTGAATCTTTTTTTCTGTTTCGTTTCTATGGCAACTGTGAGCGACTCATTACAATTATTTTGAAAGTAGAAATCACTTTGACACATTGCAAGGAATAAACATTGAAAGTTTCAAAACGATTGCCTGAGTAGTTATTGAGAAAATCGAAATTAAAGAATTTTTACTTTCACCTGGTTTCCATGGCAATAATCGATTATATGAAAATTTTAAATACGAGTTGCAGAACTACAGATACTAATCCTTAAAATAAGAAAAGTTTCATGACGAACGTTTAAGGGACCAGAGAGAACACTCTCGGACAAAATTTGTCGCTTTTTACAGGTTTCCATGGCAACGGTAGACATACTGGAACTGAACGACCTCACTGCACAACTACAACCAGTGATCGTCCTTTGAGGAAAGTTTCAGGAAGATTGTCCCAGCCATCTCCGAGAAACAGCCTGGATAAAAAAAACATGCGTACAATATCAATATGTCGTCCCCGACTTCGTTCGGGGCGACATAATAACTCCTGAATTTTTCTCATCAATAACTCCTGAATTTTCCCCTTCAATTCGAGCATTTCTGCATTGCAGAGAGCTGATGTGTGTTATGAGATGATAAATCATGTGTGAACTTTCTCAGTTTAGCGGAATCATGAACATTTTCGGCGAGATGAATGTTTTGTATACAGTGGTGATCAAGGCTTTGCGAACCATCAGGAGCGGATCAAAGAATTTATGAATGAATAAAAACTATGGAAATGACGTACCAATTTTTTAATTTATACTTGCACTATCTAATGAAATGAATAATATACAAGTGATAGATATACAAGAAAACGCGAAATGATAATAAATGCAGCTGACAATCGTTATTTTTTTTTTATATAGATAAAATAAAATATTTATAAATTCAAGAGACAAAACAGAAGGAGAATGAATGATGGCAAAATATCACATGACGGGAACTGAATTTTATGAATGAAGATTTTAAAAAGTTACTTGTAAGTTGTATATGTTATATCTGTGTATTCTACTTGGCTGTGTGCTTCAAAAAAAAAGGGGGGGGGGGTCGTCTTGAACATAGTAAATAGCCATAACGTTTGAACGGTAAGTACTAGGGCTTTCGTATTTCAAATATGTAATCCTTGTGAAAAGAACTTTTATTGGATACGACGAACTTTGACCCTTTGACCTAGACCTTGGAGAACACATGTGTACATCTGAATCTTTTTTTCTGTTTCGTTTCTATGGCAACTGTGAGCGACTCATTACAATTATTTTGAAAGTAGAAATCACTTTGACACATTGCAAGGAATAAACATTGAAAGTTTCAAAACGATTGCCTGAGTAGTTATTGAGAAAATCGAAATTAAAGAATTTTTACTTTCACCTGGTTTCCATGGCAATAATCGATTATATGAAAATTTTAAATACGAGTTGCAGAACTACAGATACTAATCCTTAAAATAAGAAAAGTTTCATGACGAACGTTTAAGGGACCAGAGAGAACACTCTCGGACAAAATTTGTCGCTTTTTACAGGTTTCCATGGCAACGGTAGACATATTGGAACTGAACGACCTCACTGCACAACTACAACCAGTGATCGTCCTTTGAGGAAAGTTTCAGGAAGATTGTCCCAGCCATCTCCGAGAAACAGCCTGGATAAAAAAAACATGCGTACAATATCAATATGTCGTCCCCGACTTCGTTCGGGGCGACATAATAACTCCTGAATTTTTCTCATCAATAACTCCTGAATTTTCCCCTTCAATTCGAGCATTTCTGCATTGCAGAGAGCTGATGTGTGTTATGAGATGATAAATCATGTGTGAACTTTCTCAGTTTAGCGGAATCATGAACATTTTCGGCGAGATGAATGTTTTGTATACAGTGGTGATCAAGGCTTTGCGAACCATCAGGAGCGGATCAAAGAATTTATGAATGAATAAAAACTATGGAAATGACGTACCAATTTTTTAATTTATACTTGCACTATCTAATGAAATGAATAATATACAAGTGATAGATATACAAGAAAACGCGAAATGATAATAAATGCAGCTGACAATCGTTATTTTTTTTTTATATAGATAAAATAAAATATTTATAAATTCAAGAGACAAAACAGAAGGAGAATGAATGATGGCAAAATATCACATGACGGGAACTGAATTTTATGAATGAAGATTTTAAAAAGTTACTTGTAAGTTGTATATGTTATATCTGTGTATTCTACTTGGCTGTGTGCTTCAAAAAAAAAGGGGGGGGGTCGTCTTGAACATAGTAAATAGCCATAACGTTTGAACGGTAAGTACTAGGGCTTTCGTATTTCAAATATGTAATCCTTGTGAAAAGAACTTTTATTGGATACGACGAACTTTGACCCTTTGACCTAGACCTTGGAGAACACATGTGTACATCTGAATCTTTTTTTCTGTTTCGTTTCTATGGCAACTGTGAGCGACTCATTACAATTATTTTGAAAGTAGAAATCACTTTGACACATTGCAAGGAATAAACATTGAAAGTTTCAAAACGATTGCCTGAGTAGTTATTGAGAAAATCGAAATTAAAGAATTTTTACTTTCACCTGGTTTCCATGGCAATAATCGATTATATGAAAATTTTAAATACGAGTTGCAGAACTACAGATACTAATCCTTAAAATAAGAAAAGTTTCATGACGAACGTTTAAGGGACCAGAGAGAACACTCTCGGACAAAATTTGTCGCTTTTTACAGGTTTCCATGGCAACGGTAGACATATTGGAACTGAACGACCTCACTGCACAACTACAACCAGTGATCGTCCTTTGAGGAAAGTTTCAGGAAGATTGTCCCAGCCATCTCCGAGAAACAGCCTGGATAAAAAAAACATGCGTACAATATCAATATGTCGTCCCCGACTTCGTTCGGGGCGACATAATAACTCCTGAATTTTTCTCATCAATAACTCCTGAATTTTCCCCTTCAATTCGAGCATTTCTGCATTGCAGAGAGCTGATGTGTGTTATGAGATGATAAATCATGTGTGAACTTTCTCAGTTTAGCGGAATCATGAACATTTTCGGCGAGATGAATGTTTTGTATACAGTGGTGATCAAGGCTTTGCGAACCATCAGGAGCGGATCAAAGAATTTATGAATGAATAAAAACTATGGAAATGACGTACCAATTTTTTAATTTATACTTGCACTATCTAATGAAATGAATAATATACAAGTGATAGATATACAAGAAAACGCGAAATGATAATAAATGCAGCTGACAATCGTTATTTTTTTTTTATATAGATAAAATAAAATATTTATAAATTCAAGAGACAAAACAGAAGGAGAATGAATGATGGCAAAATATCACATGACGGGAACTGAATTTTATGAATGAAGATTTTAAAAAGTTACTTGTAAGTTGTATATGTTATATCTGTGTATTCTACTTGGCTGTGTGCTTCAAAAAAAAGGGGGGGGGGGTCGTCTTGAACATAGTAAATAGCCATAACGTTTGAACGGTAAGTACTAGGGCTTTCGTATTTCAAATATGTAATCCTTGTGAAAAGAACTTTTATTGGATACGACGAACTTTGACCCTTTGACCTAGACCTTGGAGAACACATGTGTACATCTGAATCTTTTTTTCTGTTTCGTTTCTATGGCAACTGTGAGCGACTCATTACAATTATTTTGAAAGTAGAAATCACTTTGACACATTGCAAGGAATAAACATTGAAAGTTTCAAAACGATTGCCTGAGTAGTTATTGAGAAAATCGAAATTAAAGAATTTTTACTTTCACCTGGTTTCCATGGCAATAATCGATTATATGAAAATTTTAAATACGAGTTGCAGAACTACAGATACTAATCCTTAAAATAAGAAAAGTTTCATGACGAACGTTTAAGGGACCAGAGAGAACACTCTCGGACAAAATTTGTCGCTTTTTACAGGTTTCCATGGCAACGGTAGACATATTGGAACTGAACGACCTCACTGCACAACTACAACCAGTGATCGTCCTTTGAGGAAAGTTTCAGGAAGATTGTCCCAGCCATCTCCGAGAAACAGCCTGGATAAAAAAAACATGCGTACAATATCAATATGTCGTCCCCGACTTCGTTCGGGGCGACATAATAACTCCTGAATTTTTCTCATCAATAACTCCTGAATTTTCCCCTTCAATTCGAGCATTTCTGCATTGCAGAGAGCTGATGTGTGTTATGAGATGATAAATCATGTGTGAACTTTCTCAGTTTAGCGGAATCATGAACATTTTCGGCGAGATGAATGTTTTGTATACAGTGGTGATCAAGGCTTTGCGAACCATCAGGAGCGGATCAAAGAATTTATGAATGAATAAAAACTATGGAAATGACGTACCAATTTTTTAATTTATACTTGCACTATCTAATGAAATGAATAATATACAAGTGATAGATATACAAGAAAACGCGAAATGATAATAAATGCAGCTGACAATCGTTATTTTTTTTTATATAGATAAAATAAAATATTTATAAATTCAAGAGACAAAACAGAAGGAGAATGAATGATGGCAAAATATCACATGACGGGAACTGAATTTTATGAATGAAGATTTTAAAAAGTTACTTGTAAGTTGTATATGTTATATCTGTGTATTCTACTTGGCTGTGTGCTTCAAAAAAAAAGGGGGGGGGGTCGTCTTGAACATAGTAAATAGCCATAACGTTTGAACGGTAAGTACTAGGGCTTTCGTATTTCAAATATGTAATCCTTGTGAAAAGAACTTTTATTGGATACGACGAACTTTGACCCTTTGACCTAGACCTTGGAGAACACATGTGTACATCTGAATCTTTTTTTCTGTTTCGTTTCTATGGCAACTGTGAGCGACTCATTACAATTATTTTGAAAGTAGAAATCACTTTGACACATTGCAAGGAATAAACATTGAAAGTTTCAAAACGATTGCCTGAGTAGTTATTGAGAAAATCGAAATTAAAGAATTTTTACTTTCACCTGGTTTCCATGGCAATAATCGATTATATGAAAATTTTAAATACGAGTTGCAGAACTACAGATACTAATCCTTAAAATAAGAAAAGTTTCATGACGAACGTTTAAGGGACCAGAGAGAACACTCTCGGACAAAATTTGTCGCTTTTTACAGGTTTCCATGGCAACGGTAGACATATTGGAACTGAACGACCTCACTGCACAACTACAACCAGTGATCGTCCTTTGAGGAAAGTTTCAGGAAGATTGTCCCAGCCATCTCCGAGAAACAGCCTGGATAAAAAAAACATGCGTACAATATCAATATGTCGTCCCCGACTTCGTTCGGGGCGACATAATAACTCCTGAATTTTTCTCATCAATAACTCCTGAATTTTCCCCTTCAATTCGAGCATTTCTGCATTGCAGAGAGCTGATGTGTGTTATGAGATGATAAATCATGTGTGAACTTTCTCAGTTTAGCGGAATCATGAACATTTTCGGCGAGATGAATGTTTTGTATACAGTGGTGATCAAGGCTTTGCGAACCATCAGGAGCGGATCAAAGAATTTATGAATGAATAAAAACTATGGAAATGACGTACCAATTTTTTAATTTATACTTGCACTATCTAATGAAATGAATAATATACAAGTGATAGATATACAAGAAAACGCGAAATGATAATAAATGCAGCTGACAATCGTTATTTTTTTTTATATAGATAAAATAAAATATTTATAAATTCAAGAGACAAAACAGAAGGAGAATGAATGATGGCAAAATATCACATGACGGGAACTGAATTTTATGAATGAAGATTTTAAAAAGTTACTTGTAAGTTGTATATGTTATATCTGTGTATTCTACTTGGCTGTGTGCTTCAAAAAAAAAGGGGGGGGGTCGTCTTGAACATAGTAAATAGCCATAACGTTTGAACGGTAAGTACTAGGGCTTTCGTATTTCAAATATGTAATCCTTGTGAAAAGAACTTTTATTGGATACGACGAACTTTGACCCTTTGACCTAGACCTTGGAGAACACATGTGTACATCTGAATCTTTTTTTCTGTTTCGTTTCTATGGCAACTGTGAGCGACTCATTACAATTATTTTGAAAGTAGAAATCACTTTGACACATTGCAAGGAATAAACATTGAAAGTTTCAAAACGATTGCCTGAGTAGTTATTGAGAAAATCGAAATTAAAGAATTTTTACTTTCACCTGGTTTCCATGGCAATAATCGATTATATGAAAATTTTAAATACGAGTTGCAGAACTACAGATACTAATCCTTAAAATAAGAAAAGTTTCATGACGAACGTTTAAGGGACCAGAGAGAACACTCTCGGACAAAATTTGTCGCTTTTTACAGGTTTCCATGGCAACGGTAGACATATTGGAACTGAACGACCTCACTGCACAACTACAACCAGTGATCGTCCTTTGAGGAAAGTTTCAGGAAGATTGTCCCAGCCATCTCCGAGAAACAGCCTGGATAAAAAAAACATGCGTACAATATCAATATGTCGTCCCCGACTTCGTTCGGGGCGACATAATAATAAAAGTGAAAAAGAAACCTAAGAATAACAAGAAGGTCTTCCGCTGAAGACGGAAGACCTTAATAAAAGTGAAAAAGAAACCTAAGAATAACAAGAAGGTCTTCCGCTGAAGACGGAAGACCTTAATAATAGGGAAAAAGAAACCGAACGAAAACAATAAGGTCTTCCGTTGGAAACGGAAGACCTTAATAATAATAACTAGATACGAACTCGTTGCAAGCAACGAGAGGTCTTCCGTCCGATTCAGGAAGAAAAAAACACGTAAAATTGAGCTGAAAAGTGATTCAAAATTTTGGTCACAATTAAGGAGGATTGAACCCAGGTCGCCAACATGAATGCACTGTTTTTTTATTCCGAACGCGCAAACCGTTACACTATTGGGAATACTGCTTCAAATATACTTGTGTATACTTTTGCAACAACACACGTGTCTAAGAATCATAAAAGGCGGGCTACTAATCATAATTTCGCGCCAAACGCCACGAGTAAATATTCGCGCATTTTCTTTAAACTGATCTATTAAATAGGTGCAATAGCTTCAATGAAATTAAATAAATAAAACGTTCTTATCGCCTTTATTTTATTTCGACGTTAGGAAAGTATATTTAACACATTGTACACATTACATATCGTATCTAGCCCAGTTACACTAAAGCAGTGAAACGGAAATTAAGTTTTATTATTGACTCTGAATTGCAACGCACTACTACGTGAGAGTCCAAGTAGTTTTTAACATTTCATGTATCCTTATGTCAGAATGGTTTGACCAAACTCAGCTGCCTCCATAAGCCCCTACTCGCGAAATGGTGGAGTTGACAGAGACAGCCGCCATTTTGGTCCCGCTTCAGGTTTTTGAAAGTTAATATCTCGAGTTTAGACGCATCAATTTTCAAACAAATTATATAGAAAGCATCAATAAAAGGGTCTCTATTACCATTCCAAAAATAAATAAAAAATATTGAAAAACAAAGAAAGTTGAAAATTTGAACTTTTTAAATTGGCTTCCGGTAGCGACAGGAAGTACTGACGACGAACGAAAGGTCGCGTCCTGGAAAGAATTGATCATCATCTATAAACTCTGAAAGTTTCACATTGATATCTTTTACCGTTTTCGAGTTTAATCGTAGACAAAATGTCGTTTAAAAATCAGGAAAATGGTCCAAAACTTGGCACCAGAGAGGAATTTCCAAAAACTGTCTTGGAACTTTCAAGAGTATCTTACAACACATCTTTCCTGAAAATTTCATCAAATTCTATCAAGTAGTTGTCGAGAAATCGTGTCAGAAAAATAATAATAATAATAATAATAATAATAAGAAACAGAGCAATAACTATAAGGTCTTCCGTGAAGACGGAAGACCTTAATAAGAAACAATAGAATCACTATAAGGTCTTCCGTGAAGACGGAAGACCTTAATAATAAGAAACAGCAGAATCACTATAAGGTCTTCCGTGAAGACGGAAGACCTTAATAAAAGTGAAAAAAAAAACCTAAGAATAACAAGAAGGTCTTCCGCTGAAGACGGAAGACCTTAAAAACAGTGGAAAAGAAACAAACGAATAACAAGAAGGTCTTCCGCTGAAGACGGAAGACCTTAATAATAAAAGTGAAAAAGAAACAATAGAATAATAGAAGGGTCTTCCGTTGGAGACGGAAGACCCTAAATATTTAAATTTGATCTCGACTTAAACGTTAAGATTTTGACGTAAGCCTAAGATGCTTTATGATCCCGGGGCCTGGGTACCAATAGTTTTGACCTTCAACTCGGAGTTCGACCAACTTTTGAAAATCTTTAACCTTGAGCAAAACGTTGCTAGGGCTTTCAGATTTCAAAAAGTACTTCCTGTGACAAGACCTTAACATTGGTACCAGTTTTTGACCGTTTGACCAGGGAATGAAAGATATCATATTAACCATTACTTGTGAATTGTTACTTTCATATTTCGCAGGTGTAGTCCTAAATTGTGACAAAACCTCTCTTTTGGTACCAGCATTTTTTATCTCTTGACCATGCCTTTGTAGTGTGATTTGCATTTGAGAATCTTAAACCTTAGCCGTGAGCATGCAGCCATACGGAAACATCAGTGTTTTACAAACACATTTTAGCTCACGTGAGCTTTTCTGATCATTTGTCCGTTGTCTGTCGTCGTCGACGTCGTAAACTTTCCACAATTTCTTCTTCTTCTCAGGAACCACTGGGTCAATTTCACCCGAACTTGCCACAAAATATCCTTGGTAAAGGGGATTCAAGTTTAAAACATATAAGCTATAACTATATTGATACGGTGGCATTCTGTAGTAGTATAAAATCCCCCCCTCCAAATTAATTTTCCAATACGCATGCAGCTGACTTGTTTTTACGTAGCCCATGTTCTCAGGTGAATGATGTGTCCCACGAACCTCTTATTATCTTACCTGGCATTTGTACGTAAAGAAACAGAACATTATTTATCATTATCCTACAGCATGGTGTTTACGTTGACTCCTCTTTGTCTTAATTAAAGAACCGATCTTGTATTTTATTGAACATTTTGCTGTAATGGTACTAGTTTTAGGCCAATTCCAACTAACATCAAACATAGCAATACAATTTTTCAGCGTTAATATATATCATCTATCAACATTTAAGAGTATAAAGAAAATGTGTTCAGCAAGATTGATTTTGTTGTATTTTTTGTGGTTTCTCTACAGTACTAGTATTCACTTTTCATGGCCAACGTCAGGAAATGAGATGTTCTCAGTAAGGTTATGGTCATCCATTGACTGGGAAAAAGATGATGCTTTTATATTATGTTGATATTTTATTTTTTTCGGGGGAGGTTCCCCCTCCCCTCTTTCAAAACCTTTTGCTATTCGGGACTGTTAACATAGTGTTGCCAATGACTTGCATGTCTATTATCACTTTGACTCTAGTTATACATGTATTTATTTTTTGTATGTCTAATCACATGGTCAATTGTTTGGGATAACCAACAAACAGGCATACAGCCAACCATATTGATTTACCATGAAACTTTACTCTATTACTTATTTTTAGATTTCAAACATTAATATGAAAATATGTTAATTGAATTCAATCAGAACTCTGCAGAGTGGCAATGCAAGATAAGTGAATATACAAGCAATATATATAATTCAGTTTGATTTTTAAAAAATCATATTATATTTTGGAGAAAAATATTACAATCTAAAACCCATAAAAATATTCAATAGTGAATTAAAGTATTTTTACTTTAACAGTTAAAATGGGAGATGCTTAATTTTTGGGTTGTCACATTGTTTATCAAGAAAACATCTTTACAGCTTTAATGAAAATATTCAACACTGCTCATTTGTAATGTATGCAGTATACTGAGACCAAGGATTGTAATGAAAATGTCCCTTTAAATAGTGTCTTTCTGTCAACACGTTATTTGATAAATAGGCTAAATAATCTTTTAACCTGCAGACTTCACATAATGAATATTAATTGACAACACCATATCGTTAGGTTCGTAGAAACAGGTTTAAAAGGGGAATGCAACCTCCTCCTATATATAAAACATCAACATAATAAACAACTTACTCAGTCAACAACAAAAGCAAGAGTTTGCGGGGTTCTTTCAGCATGTATTATATGAATATTTTAATTTTTTAAGTTTCTGGTATACAAGTATATAAATATATGTATGCACTTTTTTTTACATTTTGGTTTGAACATAGTATTTCAATGTTGCTAGTATATGGGTGATAGAGGGAATTGGTAAATTGCTTCATACAAATCTTCCCATGTCGGTATCTTTTGGTTTCTGTTATAGTTTTTTGTCCCCAGATTTCACTGAAAGTTGGAGATATTAATTTCGCCATGTCTGTCCGTCCGTCCATCTGTTCGTCTAGCTGTATTTCTGTCAGTCTGTACCACTCGTGCCCGTGCGATATCTCGAGAAACTTATCAGCTTTTGCAACGGAATTTTACACAACTCCTTACGGCCTATGAAGACCCCTTTATATTAGTCTGATGTCATAAAGTCAAAGGTTAAGGCCGTTAATCCATGTGTGTGTAAAACTTTCATTTCTGAAGGATATCTCAAGATTCTTTCGCGATGAAGTTTTATACCATAACTCCATATGGTTCCACCAACCCCTCTTAAAGCCCAACCCCTCTCCCCCGATCCGCGCTTGTTCATTTTTCCTTAAGCGGGGGACACAGAATATCTGTTTTGTTTTTTTTTTTACTTTGATTATTGATAAACAGTGGCTTACCTAAACATGTTTTGCTTTAACTAAAATGTAAATTTGAATTTATTATTTAGAAAACAATTTTAATCTCAAGACCATGCGAAAGAATTAAAATTGATAGCAGGCTGACAAAATTTACTACTATAATTTGGATCTGAATTGATACCCATTTTACAAAATTTACAAAATATCTTTTAATTTTTCCAAAACAAGAGATTCATAAGTTATGAGTTTTCACATTTTGGCGCTATCCTCCACCATATTTTCTAGTTTTTGAACTTCATCGATCACACTTTCTTCCTTGGAGTTCAATTTTTCCGGCGGGATATTTTCGTTTATATCCAGACTGTTCCCTCCCGAGGGTAAACGACCCTCCGAATACTCCTCTACTGGACGGAGCGGCACTCCTCCACCCTCGTTTGGAACCTCACCAACAGAATTCTTGTTAACAATCTCGGGAACGAGATGAACTTTGGACGGAACCGAATTTTGGGTTACTGGTTCCGTTAGTCTTATTTCGGTACTGTAAGGATTTTTACTGGGAACCAAAAGTATTTCATTATTGTCTTTCATGTTTATCAAATCTGATTCTAAACGATCATCATTAAATTCACCTTTCTCTGGTGCTTGAACGTGCAGAACAGAACCTAAAAATTTAAACAAAAAAATATTTTACTGACAAATGACACAATTTACGTCATGTAGATAAAATTACTTTCTAAAGGCTTCCTACAAATAATTGTAAATTAAACACAATCGAGGTGTATAGGACCAGTTAGAGTATTTACGTTTAGTCCTTGACTCGCACAGGTTGCAGTACAGCTGACAGTTTATCTTGGCCCAGCTTTCGTAACGTCCCCTGCAAGCACTTCGTCCATAGCTTGCACAATCTGACAACTTGTCGCTACAAGCTGCAAACAAAAAGGGAAAAAAAATCTCCCTCATTTTTTTTTCGTTTGCTAAGAGAATAAAATTACTGCAAATGAACACATTTAAAACATCAAGCTTTAAATATATGGCTACATCTTATTTTTGAATGTTGCAGTAAATTAGTTTATAAAAAAGCCAATCCGTTCTCATTTCTGACGTAATTTTGTACAAACTTAGGACTCACGTTGGCAGAATTTGCAATGTCTTCTGCAATTTATTTTTGCCCAGGAAGCGTAAGCTGTGCACACGTCATCGCCGTACTCGTCACAGTCGTTGATTTTGTCACGGCAGTGATCACTGCTGACTACCACAGTTGTAGGTGGCGCTGTTGTTGTGGTAGTAGTGGTGGTAGTAGTAGTTGTTGTAGTAGAAGTGGTTGCTATAAATAAATTTAATAAATAATTTTTATACATCTAAATTTTTGAATATCAGCGAAATTTGTTAAAACATAGTTTTTTTTAAACCTGATCCCACCTCTGATGTTTTGGAAGTCCGTGTTTGCTCTGCTCCTATTTTGTATTGTTTTATGGACTTTTGATCTTGAATACTGTTCGAATACTGTTCGTATCATTTGACATGAAATATATACATGTATATACAAACGCAATATTTCTTGTCTTATTGACCATGAGTGGACGTCCTTTAATTTAGTAAACTGTAGTACAGAAACATGAAGTTGAGTCCTGTGTTGCATACCCGATCAACAAACTTAACGCTAATGTGACAAAAACGCTTTACGAAAACATTTTCTAAGGGGCAAACAACATTGCGAGACTAGCGTTACGCAGACAGAAGCCATTTCAAGATGATAAAAGATACCAATACAAAAATATATTCTAATAAATAATAACTAGATGCTGTCATGAGACAGTAATACCCGCACTAAGGTGTTTGCCTCTAAATGCACACTCTTTTAAATTGGACTTTACCAACTGAAGGAACAAGAGGCCCAGGGGCCACAGCGCTCACCTGAGCACATCGGGCTTGAATTTAACACCCCCCCCAGGCATTCATCATTTGAACAAACTAGAATCTACACTACCTGAGGATGATTCCATATAAATATCACTAGTCATAGCTTTGAAGTACTTGAAAAGAAGATTTTAAAAGATTTCCCTATATATCCCTATGTAAAATATGGGTCGGCCATTTTGGCCCCACCCTAGCTCCGGGGTCATGATTTGAACAAATTTGAATCTACACTACCTGAGGATGATTCCACATGAGTTTCGTCTTTCCTGGCCCAGTGCTTCTTAAGAAGAAGATTTTTAAAGATTTTTCCTATATATTCCTATGTAAAACTTGGGTCGGCCATTTTGGCCCCACCCTAGTCAGGGGGTCATGATTTGAACAAACTTGAATCTACACTACCTGAGGATGATTCCACATGAGTTTCGTCTTTCCTGGTCCACTGGTTGTTGAAAAGAAGATTTTTAAAGATTTTTCCTATATATTCCTATGTAAAACTTGGGTTGGCCATTTTGGCCCCACCCTACCCCGGGGGTCATGATTTGAACAAATTTGAATCTACACTACCTGAGGATGATTCCACATGAGTTCCATCTTTCCTGGCCCAGTGGTTCTTGAGAAGAAGATTTTTAAAGATTTTTCCTATATATTCCTATGTAAAACTTGGGTCGGCCATTTTGGCCCCACCCTAGCCCCGGGGATCATGATTTGAACAAACTTGAATCTACACTACCTGAGGATGATTCCACATGAGTTTCATCTTTCCTGGCCCAGTGGTTCTTGAGAAGAATATTTTTAAAGATTTTTCCTATATATTCCTATGTAAAACTTGGGTCGGCCATTTTGGTCCTACCCTAGCCCCGGGTGTCATGATTTCTACATTACCTGAGGATGATTCCATATGAGTTTCATCTTTCCTGGCCCACTGGTTCTTGAGAAGAAGATTTTTAAAGATTTTTCCTATATATTCCTATGTAAAACTTGGGTCGGCCATTTTGGCCCCACCCTAGCCCCGGGGGTCATGATTTGAACAAACTTGAATCTACATTACCTGAGGATGATTCCACATGAGTTTCATCTTTCCTGGCCCAGTGGTTCTTGAGAAGAAGATTTTAAAAGATTTTTCCTATATATTCCTATGTAAAACTTGGGTCGGCCATTTTGGCCCCACCCTAGCCCCGGGTGTCATGATTTGAACAAACTTGAATCTACACTACCTGAGGATGATTCCACATGAGTTCCATCTTTCCTGGCCCAGTGGTTCTTAAGAAGATTTTTTAAAAATGCCATTAATTTTTCTCTAATTCATAATTATCTCCCCTTGGAAAAGGGCGTGGCCCTTCATTTGAACAAACTTGAATCCCCTTCACCCAAGGATACTTTGTGCCAAGTTTGATTGAAATTGGCCCAGCAGTTCTTGAGAAGAAGTAGAAAATGTGAAAAGTTTACAGACAGACGGACAGACAGACAGACGGACAGCTAGACAGACGGACAGACAGACAGACAGACGGACGCCGGACAAAATGTGATCAGAAAAGCTCACTTGAGCCTTCGGCTCAGGTGAGCTAAAAAGTCAATATAATTCAATAATTTACAAAATAGGGCCTCCATGTATTCATCAAATTGAGCATAATATTCTCAAGTGACCATGTGACCCATGGGCCTCGATCTTATAGGTATTTCATATTCGTAATTCATTACCAGTCTAAAATTAAACAACAGAATTTAATTAATGATGTAAATTAGGTTTCATAGAGGGGGGATATAAATTTTTGGCCCATAATTGGAACTTTTTAAATCTATTTTTTCATATAGATCAACAACAAATAATATTACATGTATTCAAATTAGTGTAAAGCATTTTTGATGATTTTTTCAAATGTACAAACTTTTTTATATTTGATTACGCAGAAAACACCTTGAAAGCTGCCATATACCCAATCAATTTAGTCAACCCCCCACCCCTCTCCCATCAACACACACACACACACAAACACATCCTATTTTCCTGTTTTTGGAAATAGGCCTAGATGGCAAAGTTGAGATAAAACATCTTTTGTAAATAATAATTTTAAATTTGTTCTTATACTATTTAAATGTATCTGAAGACCTGCATCACATTGGGCTTGCGTCACGTACCCAACTTAAGTACTAGTTTTACCATTATCATTTTTAGATAGCTCACTGCACGTGCAGTACTAGTGTTGTGTACACATCATTGCATGTATGTCAGTTGGAATTATTTGGTGTTTTAATTGGATTATATTTCAAGTTGACGGGACCTATGGCAGTCGGTAAGTACAAGTTTTGGTATAGATTTGGGTAAAATAGTCTGAAATGCAACTGGTTAGGTTAAAGTTTAAAGGATCAAAGGTCATCCTATGCTGCAATAAGACGAATTTCACATTCTGAAGAGTTATCGCCCGTTATCGACGTTACATTCAGTAACAAGACACAGAAATTTTTTTCTGGGAGGGAGGGGGATTTCCAGACTAGAATTTCCTGTGAAGCAAATAAAAGGAGCAGTTATGGTGGTGTCTGTTTTCTAGGGTGGAGGGCATCCAAAGTCTTTTTTATTTGCTTTAGTATATATTATAGTCCTGCAAATTCGGGGGGGGGTCCTCCCAATCCACTCCCTGTCCCTGTAAACAGTAATGACAAATGATCATGTGACTCCTAAATAGTAGGAAACTTTTTCTATTGACTATACATAATTTTGCTTTTTGTGTTATTATGTTATGTAAATTTAATGGTATAAAGGTTTTGAACCCCCTGGAGGTCATCCCCACTCTCCTAATATTAACTGGAAATGTTCACAATATGACTGCATTAAATTAAATAAAAGTGCATCAATGATAAGATTGCTTGACATTTTATTCATCAACCTATCCTCCTAGAATTAGGAATGAAAATCATTCAAAGAGATGGACCACATTAAAGTATTTAAAATTTTGTATATAGGCTATTAACATTTTTTTTTAAATGTAAAAACAAGTAGTAGTTTGCATACATGTCATGAATAAACAGGGGTCTGGGAAGGGGTGAGGGGAAGGATCGAGTTCATGTCTCTTTACGTCTTAATGGTTGAAAACTCCTAAAATGAATGTTGACCTCAAATCTGACTTGTCCTCATTATTTTTCAAGTGGTGGTGTCTCCATTTGAGTGAAAAATTCCTGAGAGAGTGTTTAATAACAAACAAACAATTAAATGACATAAAAACACAATACTGATTTGCGTTAAGAAATATGCAGGGGATTTTTTCCATCATAAATCTTCTTCTCAAGAACAGCAAGGGCATTATTGTCCCCCATTTTGGGGGAAAGGGAGGGAACATTAAATCTTATTTGTCTGTCAGTCTGGCCATCTTTGACAGTATGTGCATCTGTCACAATAAATCAAACCTTGGTCATAACTTTTGAATAATGAGAGATAGGGCTTTCATATTTCACATGTACATTACCACAAAACTTTCTAAATGTACTATGATTTTTTAACCCAAGTGAGACCTTGACCTTAAAGTTTTACCTACTTTCCAAAAAATAACATTTTAAATTAATCATTTTGAAAGAGAAAAGATATGGCATTTAAATTATACGTGTATATTACATGTGAAAAGACTTTTCTAAATATATCATGACTTTTGACTCTGTGACCTTGACCTAGAAGTTTAACCTACTTTTCAAAAATATTATATTATATATTTATATATATATAACTTTTGATTGAAAAGAGATGGGACTTTCATATTTGACATGTACTTTACCTGCAATAAAATATTTCGAGCATGGGATGATTTTCCCCCTTTGACCTAATTTTCATAAAGTGACATATGATAGGGGTGCATATTTGACACACAATCTGCCATAAATTATGGCATCTCATTCACTTAAACACAGAAAGCAGAGGACCACAATTCTTTGAATTTGCTTGTATAATCTTGATATGGAAACATCTTCATATAATGTAGATTCAAGTTTTTTATGCCACACCATGATTAGGAATACATGTATAGTTTTTGTCATGTCCGTCCTCCACCCTTCCATCTGTCTTTCCATCAGGCTCAAAGAAACTTTCTAGATATTTTTATCAAAGTTCATATGTTGATGCATATACTGATGTAAACTATCCAACTGCAGCAGTATTTTTTGACCTTGACTTTCCTTTGACCTTCACTTAACTTTTCTTAAAATTAGTGTTTAGCTTTATTTTAAAGAAACCATAATGATTCAAATTGTGTAATGAAACTTCACATGATGATACGTACTGATGTAAGCTTTACAATGCTTCACTCTTTTTTTACCTTGACATTTCCTGTGACCTTGACCTCACTTTTCTAAAATTAATGTCTTAGACTAGGTCAGTTTTGAATAAACAATTCAAGATATATTTATCAAACTTCATATGCTAATACATACTGATGAGAGCTATTATTGCATTAACTTAATCTGACCTTGAATTTTCTTTTGACCTTGACCTCACTTTTTAAAATATGTGTTTATGTAAGTTTTAAATAAACCATTAATTATATTTTTATCAAACTTCATATGCTAATAGTAAATTCACACTGATGTAAGCTTTTCAACTAGAACAACATTTTGACCCCAACCTTTCCTTTGACCTCTCTTTTCTTAAAAAAAAGTGTTAAGCTCAGTTTCATTAAATCATTCAAGATATTTTTATCAAACATAATATGCTGATATGTATTAGTGAGAGCTATTCAGCTGCATCAAAAACTTCATCTTGCACATTCCTGTGACCTTGACCTCCCTCCTCTTTAATTTGTATTTTGCTTAGTTTTAAAGAAATAATTTAAGACATTTTTATGTTTAGCATGCACTTATACATAATTTGATAAGAATTTATTATCTATATCCAATTTATTTATATTTTAGTTTCAATTCTGAAAAAACTGTTTAAGATATTTTCATCAAACTTTATACACTAATACAAATTTTCATGTACCATTAGTAATACACATCTGGCGGGACATTCATGTACTATAGACATATTTCTAGTTTTTCAAATCATCACCTAAAAGGCTAGGGTCAGGCCACAATTAGGGATCAAAGTTTTACTTAACATTCTTACGCAGATACAACGTATCAGAACAGGTAAACCTCTAAAATTACCGGGGCAATTCCGTGACATGAACGTATCAAGAAAACAAACAGGTATTTTAATGAGTACAGCATTTAAATAAAATTTTTAAAAAAAAATGTAGTTAAATCTTCTTTGAATTGTGTTACTACTTTTTTTTCTCCAACTTGCCTGTTCAATGCCTCCGTAGTTTCATACTGTTGTTAAACCAGAGGCAAATATAACAGGTAAATACGTTTCTTATTTTAAGCTATAATTCGGGAAATACCCGAGATCAAAGAATAATAATTCTGATTTCAGAACAACTTGGACACATTCCTAATATAGTTTATTCAGTTAGTTATTTACCGGTGGAGGACAATTGCTTCGATGTCCGCCATTTTCATTTTTGTTCTTCAGGGATTTGCTAAAACCCGCAAACGACCATTGAATGTATAAAGCAACAGTAAAGAATTGAAATAATATTACCACGCTGTAAGTTTAATTTATAAATTTAATTGAGAGTACCGGTACATCCACAATTTGACAGTCATTATGAATTTCATGGCTTTGTTTGTTCAATGATGTGTAACACTAATACCCTATAACGGCACGTGGAATTGCTAATTATGCCCTGCGGGTATCAAACCAACACAGGTGTTGAAACCTTTGCGTGTACACACAGTGTAAATCCTTTTATCTGTCAGACAATTAAAATTCGTTAGAAGCCAATCTTTGTATAGCGGTAATTCAGTGTACTTCTTGTGTACGAAGAAGCTTTTAATAAACCTTATAATATCAGTTAAAATTATATTTCTGTCTTAAATCATATTTCTGTAACCTGCATTTATTACTATTTACTAATTCTTTGCTTGTAAAACTCCATATCAATAAAATTAATTTTTTATCATCCACATGTATATTTCCATAATTGCTTGTAAACTTTCAAAACGATTTTTAGGAATTGACTGGCAACAATTTATTTCACTCATTTTACATTAAAATAAATATAAGACTTTTACAATAAATAATTAATACTATTTCAATTTATCAATTTACTAATTAATGGTAAAACACTACACTTGTGATCTTGAAAAATTTCCCGTATTTTAAATTTTGATACGGTTGCGATTTTACTTTTAGTAAACGATAGCGACTTCCTAACTTCACAAGATGGCTACCGCATGATGGCAATGGATAACACGTTGAGGAATTATTAACTTGATGAAGCACAGTTTTTTCCTTTGTCATCAACGGATATTTAACTGAATTCATTTTGTAAGAAAGCTATAGAATAAATATTTTATTGTTTACCTAGGCATTAATTTTTCTGCGTAAAATAATGAAAAAAGTTATAAAAGTGGCACAGATTTGCTCTGAAATTTACGTAAATTTTATTGATTTTGGGGCATTTTTCGTAAACTTGAGCCTTAGAAAGGTCGAATTCGTATATTGGGCGACCCCAGTGGTTCTGAGAAAAAAAAGTATCGACCTATAACCCGAAAATTACGGTATTTAGGAATAAAAGGAAACACATCTTCAAAATTCTTCTTTTCAAGAACACCAAGAGCATGATTAATATGGAAATATTCTCAAGAGGTGTAGATTCAAGTTTGTACAAATCATGACCCCCAGGGTTAGGGAGGGGCCATATTTTTCCTGCCCCTTTTTGCCATCCACATGAAAATTCAAATTTTGAAACCATTTTACACATACGCAAAACAAACCAATCATTTTCTAAATGATCATGGTTTAAAGCTATTGCAGCATAAGATATTAGGGAAGTTCTTGAAAGCAGGGTGATTAAACATATCAAATATATGTTAAAGAAAAAAAAAAAAAATCTACCCCAATTTGACACCCCCCCCCCCTCCCCGGGCAAAATGAAAATTCCGAAACCTTACTGCACATCTACATGACACCACCAACCATCTCTTAAAAGATGATTAGGCTGCTGAGTAAAATATAGATGGAGTTCAGGGAAGAAGGGGCTTTTTGCATAAAAAACATCATTTTTCGACCCCCATTTGACCCCCCGGGGCAAAATCAAAATTCCGAACTCTTACTGCACATCTACATGACACCACCAACCATCTCTTAAAAGATGATTAGGCTACTTAGTCAAATGTAAGAGGAGTTTAGGAAAGACGGCGCTTTTTTGCATAAAAAACATCAATTTTCAACCCTCATTTGACCCCCCGGGGCAAATTCAAAATTCCGAAACCTTACTGCACATCTACATGACACCACCAAACATCTCATAAAAGATGATTAGGCTACTTAGTCAAATGTAAGAGGAGTTCAGGGAAGACGGTGCTTTTTACATAAAAAAACGTCATTTTTCTACCCCCATTTGACCCCCCGGGGCAAAATCAAAATACAGAAACCTTACTGCACATCTACATGACACCAACAACCATCTCCCAATAGATGATTAGGCTGCTGAGTAAAATAAAGAAGGGGTTCAGGGAAGACGGGGCTTTTAGCATAAAAAACGTCATTTTTCGACCCCCATTTGATCCTCCGGGGCAAAATCAAAATTCCGAAACCTTACTGCACATCTACATGACACCACCAACCATCTCCCAAAAGATGATTAGGCGGCTGAGTAAAATGTAGAAGGAGTTCAGGGAAGAAGGGGCTTTTTGTATAAAAAACGTCATTTTTCAACCCCCATTTGATCCCCCGGGGCAAAATCAAAATTCCGAAACCTTACTGCACATCTACATGACACCACCAACCATCTCTTAAAAGATGATTAGGCTACTTAGTCCAATGTAAGAGGAGTTTAGGGAAGACGGGGCTTTTAGCATAAAAAACGTCATTTTTCGACCCCCATTTGATCCCCCGGGGCAAAATCAAAATTCCGAAACCTTACTGCACATCTACATGACACCACCAACCATCTCTCAAAAGATGATTAGGCTGCTGAGTAAAATGTAGAAGGAGTTCAGGGAAGACGGGGCTTTTTGCATAAAAAACGTCATTTTTCGACCCCAATTTGATCCCCCGGGGCAAATTCAAAATTCTGAAACCTTACTGCACATCTACATAACACCAACAACCATCTCCCAAAAGATGATTAGGCTGCTGAGTAAAATGTAGAAGGAGTTCAGGGAAGACGGGGCTTTTAGCATAAAAAACGTCATTTTTCGACCCCCATTTGATCCCCTGGGGCAAAATCAAAATTCCGAAACCTTACTGCACATCTACATGACACCCCCAACCATCTCCCAAAAGATGATTAAGCTACTGTGAAAAATGTAGAAGGAGTTCAGGGAAGAAAAGTGTGACAGACGGACGGACGGACGGACAGACAGACGGACAGACGGACGGACGGACATAAGTAACAACAATATACCCGAACTTTATTTAGAAAGTGCGGGTATAAATATATAATCTAATAAATATATTAATATAAGCAAAAATTAGGATAATCAATGTCTCCTGTTTTACCTAATACCTCAGAAATAGGCTATTAATCAACTGTTTCAAAATTATACCTAAAGCTAAAAATATGTAATTATTGATATGAATGTCAAAACAATGAAATTCCCGACTCCTGACGGAAAGACCCGAGATGATGCGTATCAATAGGAACATCACTCGGCCTTTTCCGTCAAGTCGAGTGGCGTGTCGAATGCACAGGCACTTGTTTCGGAAATAAATTCGATTGTAATAATTTAGTATAGAGATTATGACGTAATCACATTCGTCACGTGACATGTGACCCGATTGTTATGACGTCACAATATATTTACATTACAAATAATACTGTGACGTCACAATCATACTTCTAAAAGTGTAGCAAACAGTGTTGTAAGTGTAACGAAGGATGAAG
>NW_026926734.1:0-27876 GCF_032062105.1 Saccostrea cuccullata | reverse complement strand
CACTTGGACTGTTGGTGACCGTGTATCTATTGAACACGACGTAATTTTCCTATAGTCAAAGCATTAATTATGACGTCATAAAATGCGTCATTTTCTCCATATCCTTTATATTCCTTCGAAAATGACGTAAATTTGAAGTATTTTTTTACTATTCCATATAGAGCACAACCTCTGGTCCAAAACTTGCAATCACAAAATGAAAGACCTTTTTCTAAAGATCAAAAAACATGTTTTAATTTTTGGATCATGGGCGTTGCTCATATTTTAATTCTTTGCTGAAAATGGTCAAATAAGCTTGTTTTCTGCAAAATCCAAGAATATTACATTTTCTCAAAGCCTTATTTCCAATACTTAGATGCTCAAAACGAAATTTTTTATAGGAGATGAAAGTACTAAAAACTCTACTTTATTGTAATATATGAAATAGGAAGGAGGTTAAAACTTCATTTATTGATATAAGGATAGAGCCATTTTATGCATAACGTAAACTTTTTTAATTAATGTCGTAAAATCTGTAATAAATTAATAAATTTGCTCACATTCTCTCACCTTGTAAAAACCAAACGGGTGCACAGACCTCAACTGTCCCGTTTCCATATTCATTTAAGACGCAGTGGTATTGAAACTGATGATACTCAACACATGTTTGTTTCATCGATGAACAGTTTTTAATATTAGCTCGATTCAGCCAGGTGTCTCTGTTCTCTGGACAACTCATTACCTTTTGAAGAGTACGAAGAGATTCAGGACAGGATCTATTTCCACTAACCTAAAATATGTACAAAGTAAGTTTCATCGTAGGAAAACTTAAACAAAAGCACGCTTTACTTGTGTACTTTTATGCAATTGTAATTTAAAATACGACCAAAAAATTGTAATTTTGCAAAAGCATTCCACAAATCTGATCAGTAGTAAAATGATGAAAGTGTAGTATTAAAATAATGAAAAAGCAGTATTAAAATTATTCAAAAGCAGGTTTAAAATGATTTTAGCATAAGCTTATCAATCACGTCATGTGTTGTTATTGAGATTTCTTCATTGACAACAAATGTGTAACTGTTCACTACCCAAAAATTTTAACAATTTCCTTTTTACTTAGGGAAAATACAAAGCTAACGACCTTTAAAAAATTGGCTTGATGCAAAATCATGTTACCAGGAGAAATAAGCATCCCCTGTATTCCGGTCATATCTCCTGTGAGGCCTTTGTTTTGATCTGAGGTATATAACCCTCCAAAATCAAATTCAGTACAGAAGCAAAAGCCTAACAAATAGTTTTAAATTACATCAGTCAAAATACGACCCAATAGTTAGTTTAAATTTGATAGCAATGCTATTATATCGATTATACCACGGTGTCTGATTTTAATCGAGGTTGAAATCCTCAGTTTAAACACAGATCATAAATATTCAACGCATGCTCTTCAGTATTCATAATTTTTTAGATGAATAAGTGCTGCAATTAAGCACTTTTTGTTTGTGAAAGAGGGACACTATCTCATGATTAAAGGAAGGTATTAATTGATTAGTTGTTTTGGCGTTCTTTTACGTCCCATACGAGATTTTTCACTCATAAACAGAATATAAAATTTCAAAATCCGACATACTTGAGAATTTTACCTCTGCCAAGGCTTCGTTTTTTTTTTTAAAGTTTCAACTCAAAATAAAACGTGACATTCACTACAAACACCTAAAGCATGGCCTATTTTATGCCTTGGATTTAAAGCGGTGCGGCGAGAAATAATGGAACCTTTCCACCCTGATCACGCATCGAATGCACTAACATCTACACTATCGTGACCGGTCCAATAAAGTTAACTATAGCGAAAATCATCTTTTTGCCATTCTTTCTAGTTGGTCATGGTTTTTAGTCTTATTTAAATCTAACTATGAAAAAAGTCGGTGATTACATGAAACCAAATTATCTGACAGTTTTTTTTCTTTTGTTCACATTGACATGCACATGCTCTCGATTCTGCAAATTCACGTGCTACAAGCCCCGCTTCTGTATCTATTTGTCCCGCTCCGCACTTATTCTTTCAATGAACCAGTAGATTTATGAAGAATTAAAGTATCTTTAATTTTTGTAATTTTATCTCGGACATTGGAATTGTAAATATTAATCATTATTTGTAGCTATTTTGATTCTGTTATACAAAGCATCGAAATATTATAGAGAATGGTATTGTCATTGTCTTAAAAAGTTAACATGAAATGTGTTTAAAATTTATGTGTGTAGACAGGGTTATGTCAAAAAGTGACTGTTTTTCATCGGCTGCGAGGGATTGCCTACACATGAGCTAAATATGTTAAATGCACACACCATTATAGAACCTTTTAACAGAGAATACAGCTACATTGAGAAAAATATTGAAAAATAACCCCCAATGTGCTTTCCAATTACAAAAGAATCATCAACTACAGTGTAAACCTATAAGGCGTAAGACTTTTTTTTATTCCAACCATGTAGAATCTATAGGTCTGATCATGGCAAGGTTTCGTGATCGGGAAGTTTCCAGCACCGTCATCCTTGACAAAGTACACGAAGGCATACTTGCATATATTGATGTTATGTTAAAAACATAGAATCAGTTATATGGTGTTAATTTACTGCGTCTTACTCGCTATCGTCGCTGCTATTTTTACAGGTTTAACAGATCTTTATCAGATTTTTTCTTTGCTGACAATTGTGAACATTCACATGTAATAATTATAGCAGGTTAAAATTGCAACAAAAAGGCAATTCGTTCAATCTGCAATATTTTTATTTCCAAAGTTTTTGTCCGAGATAAATTAAAAAGTGTAAATTTACTTTATTTCTTCATAAATATACTGGTTGATCGATACTCCCGGTTAAAAAAAATCTCACTGGGGGTGGGTAGAATGGGGAAAGAAGCGGGGCTTTGAGCAGGTTGATTTGCAGATTCAAGAGTATGTAAGTATGAGTAATAACTGTCATATTTTTATTTTATTCCATGACAATGATCAATTGATTGGCATGTCTGCGGCGTTTATGCAAATCATTACGCAAGCACCTCGGTTGATCACAATATTGAATTGAAATATTAGACAATTATTCCTTAAGTAAATCACAGTCGCTTGAATTTGCGGTAAGGAAACATTTCAGATTGATTCATCAGGACGGTAAGCATTTTCTTGGGTATTGGGTAGATTCTAATCCAGATTAAATACGAGGGTTGATTCAAACGTAATGTCGCAACTTCGATAAAAATGCTTCTAGTCGAGGTAAACTTACAAAAGTATACATTGTGGAAGCTATATTCATTTCAAATCAGTCCTGAAAAATTCAAATAAAATGATTTATACTTTACACTTAAATGTGTCCCCTTTGTTTGAGATTTACTAACACATTCACACATTTCACTTTCTTTAAGAATTATTGGCACCAATCGTAAACTCATTTAATCTATAATTAAGTCCTCTAAAAAAATTCCTTGAAAGGTACCATAAGACAAACTTAAAAAAAAAATTATCATATCACTCTCTTTTTTGACAAAGTCCGACACCATTGAACGTTTCCGTCCGACCTCTTATCTTTCGGTCTTCCTGTAGAATGTAGACTGCGTAGTACAGTTAAGGTTACAAATGGAAATATCGGTGTTTTTTTTTAATAAAAGAATAGGCATACTTTTTTAAGGAAGGGCTATTCTTTTTAGGACCACACTGATATCAGAAAAAATGTAATGTAGTTCAACTCTACATGTTGAGGACATATAATTTTTTTTATTTACACTTGTCACGTGATGTCGGAGTTACATGATTTTAGCATGTTTACTTGCAGTTTAGAGGTCATCTATAAATTTCAATATTGCAAGGGCATATCCAAGTTTATTATTTTTTTTAATTTATAATTCTTTTTAACACTAAATGTAGTTTTTTTGTGAAAAGTGCTGCGAACCTATATAGATCCCCTTTCTAAATTGTTAAAAATCCATTTGTTGGACGACAGGTTGAATATTTTGCTGGTCAACTGCAAGAAATTGATATTTAATTAAATTATTATTTCCGAGTCGGCAAAATTTCAGGTGTATTTTTGACGGCGGATGAATAATGCAAGACTTCATGAGGTTCGCAGCATTTTTAAATGTCTTAATGCTTCTTGAGTTTATGTGTAAAAAAAATGGCAAGATACAATGAAGGTAAGCCCTTGTAATAAATCGATTTATTAGGGCCCATATATTACTTTTTCAGTGAATCTGCATACAAACACACGACTGATCACTTGTCTCGAGAACATACGAACAATATGTAAATAAAAGAGTAAAATAGGCATCGCATCCAAGGTAACGGACTTTTATATAACTGCAAATAATATTTTTAGGTGACAACTAAAGACATTTTTCATTGTACAAAATGTGACTTGATCAGCCTCTCACTGTGTACAAGCTGTGTGAGATGAAGTTACATTGCCAAGTACATTGCTATCAACGCATTGTTTATATATTGTTTTGTTACTTTTGTGTGATTTAACAAACGACAAGACTACGTGTAATAGTGAGTTTTTATTTAGTCTACAGCTATCCAGCGGTTTGAAATAGCAAATAATATCCTTATGTGGTATTTTGAAGACCTCATATTTTGAGTGATGCCATAGTACACATTTCCCGTATAAATTATGCCCCGCCTCCTTACTGTAACCTTAAAGTTGAACACGATTCGTAAAAGTAATGTGTCCGCCATTTTTGTTCCCGAGTCTCGCGACTCCTATACATAGGGCAGGAATTAGAGACTGTTCAGTGTATTCAGTCGACACCGATGTAGACGGGCGTATGCTATACAGGACTTGGTTGAATAATAACGTAACACTTCGTCTAATGCAGGAATGTAAGATACTAAATAAATTTACAATTATAGTTGTATACGTCAGTACAGTATACAAACAACACAGATAAACGTAACTGCAATAAAACATAAACAAACGTAACAATCATGTGTAATGCAATGTAACCAGCACGAACACGGATCGGTATTCCACGCCGATATTTGTGAGAGAGAACAATAATTGGAAAAATTAAATGTAAGATGCTAGAAAAAAGGCTTTTAATTAGTGATTAGGGACTATACTTTATGATATAATTAGGGATTACATCATTGAGAGTATATTTTTGAAGATAAATACCGTTAAGTATGCACGGTGGTTACACAACATGTTGATTTTAAAATGAAGTAAATTGATTTCTATTAAATAGAGTGGAATAAAACTTCAAACTTCAGCAAAACAAATATTTTTACATAATACACTGTGCTTACTTAAAATGTCTTGAAAGTAGTATAACAAAGATTGACATCTTTTCGAAAAACTCTTGCAATATGTTATCTAAGTTGTATTTAAAAAAAGATATATATTTACCTTCCGTGAGAGTCCTGAAGTGCAAATGCATACATTTGAAATTAAAATGCTGATCATCAACAATACGAAAATCTTCAAAGCTGCAGTTTCTACCTCTAATAAAACATAAAAGAAATTAGTTTGAATAAAACGTCTCTGACAAAATATATAAACTTAGTATTACGATTTGAAGCTGACACAAAGTGAAACTAAGAGAAATATGGGACATACCAGAATGCATCGTTGTTTATTGAGAAGATTTGATATGTAGGAGGTGATAACCTGAAAAAATATAGCCATTAAATATACCTGAATAACGTACTGGACTATGGTTGTTACTCATGTCTGTTCGTCTGTCACATTTTCTTCTTCCTCTAATTTCTCTCTCATTTTAAATAGTAGCATAATTATATTTTCTCACTGAGCGTCAAATAGTGGTAAAAATCTTTTTCAATGCAAAAATTCCCTGGTTCTCTGAACTCCTCAAAGATTTTAAGATATAGAATCATCTTATGGGAGATAATTAGTTGTCATGTAGATGTACAATAAGGTTTCAGAATTTAAATTTTAACCCTGGTGTCTGGTTGGGGGCGGGTTATAATGATTTTTTTCTATGCAAAAAGCCCCTGCTAACCAAACTCTTCTTCCACTTTGGTTCTTGAAAAGATTTTAATTTTTTTTTTTTTAATTCTACATTACCATGTACAACTTTGATTCCCTTATCAGGCCCACTCTATTCCTAAGTGATGCTCAGGAAAAGTATAAGTGTGCTTGAAAAAAATAAATACCGTGAGGTTTTGTACTGAACAAAGAAAAGACCAACGTGATACTAGGGAAAGTTTTAATAGCATATATTATTTCAAAAGAGAAATTTACTCTTTAATTGTTTTTTTTTGTTAATTTAGTCATGATAATTATGATTCACTCCGGAATAGAGCAATTTTGATCCGACCCATGTAAGATTTTATGCTCTGAGGGTATAATTACCCGTCCACAAATAGTGAGGTGAGAGTCTATGTGAGTATTGTCCAACATTATTGAGTTCATATACTCTTCAAAAAAAGAAACGCATAGTAGGAACAATGCCCTGAAAAATGTATGATAGCTTTGTCATACCTTTTATTTTTGTATGGATACGATATATTCGAGTAAAATAAATGATTTTAAATGCAATTGTTGACTTTACAGATATTCTACAAGTCTCACAGACAAAAAGACCTGATTTTGCAAAATTTCCCCCAAAATTTTTATCTTAATTTTCATTTGTTGAATTCCGATGCAATTCCTTCAGGTACAAAGGGGCTATCAAAAGCGGGGGTTCTCGATATTTTGAATCTGGTTTTATCTGAAAAATGACGCTTCCAAAAAATGCTGCATCTTCAAGTTACGTAGCACAAAAAGGAAAACGGGTGACTTGAAGCAGGGGTACCACAATCTACAATTGCAAGAGGTTTTAATGTTACACACAGACCATATCTAACCTATAAAACATAAACCATTAACATCGAACACCCAATGTTCTCAGAAAATATGGAAGACTACGTGTGACATCAGCAGCACAGCATCACTTCCGAGGATTATTTAAATTGCATGAATGTAATGCAAGGACGTCATCTAATGCATTAGCTATCCCCGAACTGCGCAGATCATCTAACAAGACCGTTTTCAGTTGACTACGAATTATTGCAAGAAGATTATTCATGCCATTGTTCCGACCCCGCAACACCCCAAATATCGACTTCAAAGATCTCAGATCAATAGAGTATGACCACAGCATCACTGCTGAACATTTTTGTTAACTTACTAGTCCAGAATGTTTATCTGAAAGCCTCTTATAAGTTTAAGAGCGCTAATGCTTTGTAATGAATGTTAAACAGATAACTGCCTCCAGGACGTTAAAAAAGTTTATGGTGGTAGTGTAATGATATGGAAAACGGTATTATAAGAACGTAAGATTGATTTGGTTCGAATTAAATTGACTTTGATTGAAAAAGGTACTCTTACCATGTTCTACCTACACATACCCATTTAAGTTTGCGACATCCTAGAGCCGTATTGCAATCTCACAATACACAGCCACATATGGCTCGTTTGCACACCTATTCTTGCAAAGAAACAACAACCTGTTTCAGCCTCAGTCATCTAAATCGCTAGATTTAATCCAAATTAAGCAGCATTGGACAAAATGGATTGACATGATTTTCAAATGACAGTCGTATCACCAGACTCTGCAACAACTGACCAAAGTTCTACATTTGGAGCAAGAGAGTATTCCTATACAGTTTTTATTACACACATTTGCTTCCATTAGATGCCGTTTGTGTCTATCATTTGTGTCTGCGGGGGGCATACCAGATATTTATCTTTAATGGTCTTAAAATGACTATAATTTTAAAATTGTTGAGTAACTTAGACATTTAGATAGTATTCCTGTTGCATACCACATTTTCTGTTTTATCAATGCATCATTTTACTAAATAATCTTTATGTTCAATGTGTCACTAAAATTCTACTATGCGTTTCTTTTTTTGAAGAGTATATTTGCATATTCATGATGTGAGGTGGGCATGCATTTTGTAACAGATTTAAGCATTGAAATCAATCTCAGTTGTAGTTGTTTTGTGTGACATAAATGAAAAGAAAAATAAAAAAAATATTTACAAAGTTTTTTTTTTAGCAAAGTGACAACCAACAACGATTAATTGACTGTATATTGTTTAACGCCCCTCTCGAGAATTTGTCACTAATATGAAGAAGCCTCAAAGAGTATTAAGCTTGATCATGATAAGATAAAGGAGAAAAAAATAAAACCCGGAAACGGATTGTACACGGAAAATTTCCTGACTTGTTTCTGGCCTTTGCCTTTCATCTAGAGAATTTCGTCAATATCAGTACACAGTTTTACCCAAGCATAGTATGTGAATAATGTTTGAGCCCAATAGAGTCAAGGGGAGAGAAACTACGCTTTTAATAATGATTTTATAGAAAGACAGTTTTTAACCTCGATCTTTCCTTAAAAAAAGGTTTACGTCCTTCAATTTGCTCAACCCATGGGTAGGAAAGGCCAAGGAGAGAGGAGACAATAATACTTTGAACATGGTTTATCTTATGCAAAGATATTTTCTGACCTTGATCTTTTATCTAAAAAAAATTATTTGTTACTGCATACCCTCAACCTTAGGACACTCTAATGGTTTTAAAGCAAATGCTTTATCACCTGAATACCTAAATACATGTGTGGTTTGCTGAAGTGATGCAATACGTTGTTGCCTTGTAAAATGAAGATAATTTTGCCATCGTATACTGATAGAAAATACGCTGATTACATGTGTCTATGGCTCAAATTGACCTACGTGCAATTAGTAGAAAATTGTTTAAATTAGTAGAATATATCTTTAATTTAAAACAAGCTAATTCAGGGAATTTGTGTCCCCCGCTTAAGGAAAAAGAAAACATGCGCAGTTCGGGGAAGGGGGGAGAGTCGGATCCACCTCACTGAATTTGTAGAATTATTAAATGTATACATGCATGTATACTGAAGCAAATAAAATATACCATTATGGATATAAATATTTAATTGCTTATTCTTTATTATGTGTATAGAAGATTCTTTTTATATGGAATATTTATCACACTGCGATGATGATTTTATGAGTTTGTACAAGCCAGACCTCGTAAAATAATCATTTCGCTCCCTGAATACTATTATTTAGTTAAAAAAAAGTATTTCTAAAAAAAAGTGGCCCGTCGGGGACTTGAACTCGGGAGCTCTCACATGGGAAGCCAGAAACATACCACTAGACCACGGAATCGCTTTACATAGAGTCAAGTATTTGCAGAAGTGAAGTCACATACATGTACATATTCATGTTCGGTATTGTCAAAATTTTACACAATCCCTGGTGTTTGATTTATTTAGCCTTTATTAAACAGTTCTAATAGATGTAATAAGAATATTAAGTCCACCGAGAACCTGTTTTATACGTAATAATTCTCCTCATGTCCCTGTGCTAAAAATAGCGACATGTAATATAATGAATACTAATAGAACAAACAGGGCGGGGCACTTTGAGAGGAGTGAGAGAGGTCCTAGGGAGTTTTGGTATAAAATACATAGCAAAAGCTCAAAATCTTCTTGAAAGATTGCCCGAAAATGATAGTGTTACACACAGACAGAATGTATAAATTTACGACCTTGAACTTTGACCTTTTGACCTCAAAATCAATAGGGGTCTTCATTAGGCCACAGGAGTTGTTATGTAAAATTTCATTGCAATAGCTCAAATGGTTCTAGAGATATCGTGTGGAAAAGAAACTGTTATAACAGACAGAATTTGTTTATTTATGACCTTGACCTTTGATCTTTTGACCTCAAAATCAACAGGGTTTTTCTTTAGTTCATAGGGAGTTGCTATGCTAAATTTCATTGCAAAAGCTCAAAGGGTTCCCGAGATATCTTGTGGAAACGGAAGCGTTACAGACAGACAGAAAGACGGACGGACGGACGGACAGACGGACGGACAAACCTAAATTAATATCCCCCACTTCTCAAGCGGGGGACAATAAAATAATTAATCAAAAACATTCAAAGATACGATAAAGCTCATAATTGATGTTACAGTTACCGTATAAAGTTTTATAAATACTTAAAATTTAATCTTTACAAATATATGCAGTTAAAACTTTATTATTTAATCTAAAACAGAAGAAATACATTGTTTCTCACACTGGCTTTTCTGGAACAAAAGTGCTAAATGAACATGGAAGTGCTAAGGTGGAAATATATTGCTTAATGTATTTTACATTTGTGTGATTTGAAATTTAAATCGACAAATAGCATTCAATATTTAATAGTGTGGTCTAAATCTGGATGTTTCCATTTCAAGTATTTCTATTAACACTATACAGTTTTAAGTGTAAAGTTTTGACATTTCCCTTTTTATCGCAAATATTGTTTGTGTGCTTCTATATAGTTTGAATTACATTTGTATTTAGTTGATTGTTTTATCTACTGGTGAATTATTAACATAAAATGGCTTTTCACTCAAATTAAGATTAAAAACTGAAAAAAGTATTGATATTTATAATATAAGAAGGCAGATTTTAAATCTTATTATGAATAGTAAATTTACAGAACACCTTAGTTCGAATTTATACTACTATTTTTAAACTATAGACTTGAGATTTTGGCCTTTAATACCGATGAATCACTGCATAACTGATCTTATATATTTTAAAAATTATTGGTATTTAAAGACAACCAATGTGTTTCTTTTTTTTCCCCAATTAAGCATCGATTGTTAATAATGAGCAAAAAAAAACTCAATTTTTTTCAGAAATCATCTTGATTTTTTGGATTTAACAATCTTGCACGTGTGTAATACATCAGGAGTGTAAATAAATTCGTTGTAAAACCCGGTATGGGAGGGAAATATAGGACTAAATCTTTTACATCCGGTTTTCTCTCATGGTTAGTATGTAATTTTGTCAAAGATTCATTCCATTCAAGCATTCACACTGTTTTCACTGAATGACTTAATCATATTAGGGACTGATTTTAGGAGCATCACAATTACCATAGGACAGGCACATGTAGAAAGGGACACAGTGAAACCTTAGAATGAAGTTAAATGTGCTTGACAAAAAGGAAAACTACGATGTGGAAAAAGAGACACATTCTTGAGGAAGTCTATTATATATCTCAAGTTAATTTTTATGCTCAAGGTTAAGACAACGAAACTAACATCCACTGTAGTCGTTCCCTAACAATATATGTTACCTTAACTCATTTAAATTGATTGATTGATTGATTGATTGATTGTATATTGTTTAATGTCACTCTCGAGAATTTTTCACTGATATGCTGGTGGAGAGTTGTAAGTTTTTTTCCTATATCTTTTTCGTACCAGCACCTACTGGGACACGGAACCTTGGTTTATATGATCTCATCTAAAGGACCGGTCTCCATGTTCAAAATTGGGATTCGAACTTGCGATGTAAGGATTAGCTCCTTAGTTTGCAACTCTTTAAGAAGACTCTCTAACCACTAAGCACGCGGGTTGTGACCGCATTTCGAAATTAGAAACAAATTAGGAAGTATCTAAAGAAAGTATGAATAAAGTATTCAGTAAAATACTCTGTTTTAAGAATATTTTTATCCTTCCAATATATTTTCAAGACGAACAATTTTAGGAAGCGACACGTATTGATGGTCATTCAAGTAACAGAAAAAATATAAATACTGGTCACATAGCTGCGTGACACTACCACGATAGTTTCAAAATTGTCATTACAGATATATACACATAACCGCTACAAAAAGGTTACATTACCGACTTATGTATGTACAGATAGATTTAATGTTCCGCAATTACCTGCAAAATATTTTTTTTCTCTGTATCCACGGGGAGTTCAACATAAGACTTTGAGCTTTGACTTGTTTTTTTTTTTAGTTTTATTATAGTCCTTATTTTATCTTACTTGTCAAGGCGGCACAAAGATCAAATTTCGGCGAATTTATTCTAATTTTATAAAATGTAAAATTGATAAATCGGAAACGTCATTGATAAAACATTCGATGACATTATCCATTGTGTAAAGGTCAATACGTTTTATGCCAAAAGTTGCAATCCACTTCGAAGTCATCACGTGACTGCTATAAATAGAAAAAAAGTCTAAATGAAAATGTGCAAAGTTAAACACTACCCCGGGATAATCAATTGTTATTTGTAATAATATTTATTTAAAATTAATTCTGAACCATGAAAACTTCTGCTAGAATCTTACACCCCTACCACATGAATGATAACAAGTATTCAGATGAAACCATGCCAAAAGTTTTACATTTGGAACATATACGTAAAATTGCAAAATATTAATCAATTCCCGCCTGCATCTTATCAAGGCATTTTTTTCACAACTGAAATTGCTATGAATTATCAACCTAAGGAAGAGAATTCAAATACTGTAGAAGTACTTTTTTCCGCGTGGTATTATTTTACGCTTTGTACGCGGTCACAAATTTTCCTCGGAAATTTGTCCAAGCGTACTTAATATTAATATAAGGCATATAGTGACAGTTTAAGAAATCCGCGTAAATTTAAACAGAAAATGTGATTCCGCGGAATTATGACCCCGCGGAAAAAAGTACGTCTACAGTATTAACAAAATCCGTCAATCAAATAAAACTTAATAATGATGCATACATTTTCTTTTTTTATAAAAAAGAAAATTGACTAATAACAATGTTGAGCCTGTATCACATTTGCAAAAGTCAACAGGTATAAAATTAACGTCGCTATTGTGACGTCAAATAATGCTACTTTGGCGTAGAACGACATAGGTACCCCCTTAACACTCCTCCGTACTTGTTGCTTTGTAGATACCTCTACCGTAGATATTTCCTCTAATGTTATTCATTATTGTTATATTCATTAATTAATTAGACAAAGGGGGTGTTAGATATTATTTGTAAATTATGGTCCCAGAATATCCCATGAATCATGCCATTGTTTGTTTTTGTTTATAGATATTTCATTTTAAGTTTATTCCACATGTTTTTCTGTCTTTCGATTATTATTTACCGTACAAGGCTATATGTTCTTAAATTGTTCAAGATTTCATTGTCAATAAATTTGAGACTTTACTACCAGGAGTTTCAGTGATGTTATAAAGTAATCCACACTGTATTTAATATGACATGACATCTACTGTAAGTGCATGTAGGCCGCCATTGCATGACATTATCAAGTAGTTCACTTGGCGCAATAATTTGGATTTGTGATAATGTAAAGCTCGTAAAAGATGTTTCCTATTAAATTATAGTTAAATTATTGTTTTTTTAACTTGAACTATTTAAAAGATACCTGTAGATTTGATTTTTCTATTTAGGTTGTTGTCATATGGCACTATTTATTTTTGCTCAAGAAAAAGTGGTTTGTTTCCTTATTGTTACATTCTTGATTTATGAAGTAAATAATACATTCATTTTATTGTAAATAGAAAATTAATAGTAAATAGGATGATATGGTATTATATATTTGCTATTTAATGTTAAAAATCATAATTACTTATGCCTGTCAGGAATGTCAGGAAAATGAAAAATTTTGATTGGTTTGTTTCTAGATGCTATTTAAAGCTATATGAGAAAGCCAACTTCTCAGTTTTGTCAGATAGCTCCACTGAGCATTTTACTATTTGTTATCTCATTAGGCATGACGAATTCTGAAAAACAGGATCATAATTTATAAAAAGATAAGGTATAATTTTATTCAGCATAAAGGTTCTTTTCATTACTCGGCAACCCAGAATCCTGACAATTTATAAATTCCTGACACCCAGATTTCCTGTTACCCAGAATTGCAGACACTCAGATTTCCCTGACAATACAAACCCTAACAAGTGAAATACTGACAATCTCTTATATAATGTAAATTATTGTTAATCTTCACATTTTTACTCCTGATACAGCAACCTTTGTTGTAAAAGTTATTCCCCTTTAAATCCCATTACATTTACCTTTATACTGTGTGTGTGTGTGTGTGTGTGTGTGTGTGTGTGTGTGTGTGTGTGTTGATAAAGGTACCAACACAGTCTTGTCCATCAACTGTTTATCTGTTTATATGTTTGTGATGAAATTTATAACCAGTCATAAAGAACATATGTATTTCCTGTGTAAAACATCTACAGTTAAAATAAAGATATATTGAGTTCAGCCTGTTACATTATTGTAAATAATAAACTCTTTGTTAAATAATTACAAACAATGATCCTCAAATCAAAAGCATTTAATACGACTTTATGACTTAAAACGTCGTTTCTTTTTCGATAAACCAATCGCAAGGAAAATATTTACATATTCATGTCCAGTTGTTTCCTCTATCATAAATATTTGAAAGTCATGACCTTGAGCTAATTTCAAAATATTTACAACTAAATAGATATTTTATTGTGAAAAGTCATGTAGTACATTCTGAACATCAATTACAATAAAAAATCGTACCTGAGTGGACAAGTAATGTGTAAATTCCGAGTCTTCCTCCTTAAATTTTAGACGTAAAGTTGTGCTACAATATGACAAAAGCGCCTTCCATGTAATGATTCAAGGGTTCAAAATTAGTTGCCGTCTTATTATTAAGGTCTTCCGTTTCCAACGGAAGACCTTCTACTGATTCTGTTGGTAAAGATTATTATTCTTTTTTTTTCTTCTACTTCCTAGACGCCAACTTTGAAGCGTTATATCTCACTCATTTCTCAATTGATTTCGCTCAAATTTTCAGAGGTACTAGAAGTTACTAAACTCTATCAGAATCCTGTCAAAAATTTCAAAAAGTCACTTCTGGTTTTGATTTATTTCCCTTTAAACGAAAATTATAGGCTTTCGTTTCCAGACAAAGGCTCAGAGACGGCTAAAGTTGGAGCAGAAATTCTACTGATTTTAGATAATAGAAGGATTGAAGTTGTGCACATCGGTTTTTGTTTTTCGATTTCTCTATTAAAAATGGCGCTATATAGGGGTCAAAAATTAGAACGCTTAAAATTAAGAGCTAAAATTTTTTAATTTTTTGCTTTTTATGTTCTAAGCTAAAAATATTTTGTTAAGATATATAGAACAAAATTTGTGCCGAATAAAAAGATCTTTCAAATGATTTCAAGGAAAAAGGGCTCCTAAATTAAAGGATCTAGAGGGGCCAAAAGTTTCTTTTTCCAGATATATCAAGAAGTATTTAGAATTTGTAATACGTCCAAGAAGCAAAGTTGTTCAAAATGTCAAGCTTAATCTATTAAAGTCGTCAAAATGCGTCCGGCGATGTCACTTCCGGTCAAACCGGAAGTCGTCATATTTTTTTGAGTTCTTGACAAGTTTTGGGGTAACATATGTCATTTGAAACATAAAACTTAATTTTTTTGTCCATCGACGTCACTTCCGGTCAAACCGGAAGTAGCCAGAAATAGCTTATTTTTAAAGGTTTTGATGCAAAATTGAAATTATAAAGTGACTGGAGACGACTAAGCTCATTGCCTTCTTTTGTTGACGTCACTTCCGGTCAAAACAGGACGGAAGACCTACTCGTTGCTTTGCATTGAGCTTTGCTCTAGTTATCATTATTATTATGCTTCTTCTTTTTAGAATGCGGGTTTAAGGTGTGTTTTTTTTTTAAATAAATCTCATTGTAACCCGGTTCTAAGTTTGTGTGTTTAGAATATTTTTAAAAATTTAATACTGATGAAGACAAAGCTTTTTTAAAACTAGTTAAGTGAATGAAAAAGTGTTTATTTGTGTAAACAGATACCAATCGTTCAGGTCTATTTAATGTAAGGATGAAGGTTCTTTAAACTACCTTTGCATGTTCTTATACCTTATTTCATATCATATTACGGTAAATTTATGGGAGATTTTATCTTTTATAACAGCAGTTTATTGTCTGTTAAGAGATTTAAATGCATGCTCGAACGCACTTGTCTGCGTTTTTGGAAAAGGTTTTTTTTATGTTTCCTTATCTAATTTTAAGATACACATCAACTGGAAATATTCAGGTTTTTCCTACTGGTGTAAAGTTTTATTGCTTAATCTCGATAAATAATGGGCATTACGTCACTAATAATGCACTTTTATTTATTTAATATAAAGAAATAAATAAATAATGATTAAAAATCATCATAATCGTATCTACAAAACCGGGATCATTTGGACGGTGAAAGGATTTGCAACATTAAGTAAACATCAAAATGATGAGGAAAAAAAGTATCATTAGCAAAACTTTCTTTTTCAAACCCCATTTTCGCTAGCCAAAGATTTCTAATCCTCGGCTATTATCATATGCAGTTCCTTGGAACTATCAAAATCAAAAATGATTATATTTCATGACCACAAATACGCATATGTTGCCTTGCCGACAGAAAAGGGGGCGTTTTTTATTTTTTAGTATTTTAAAAGGACAGATGATTCAAACATTTTCTTTCTTGGAGCACACTTAATATCATGTCAAAAGTTTAGAAAAGTGGATTGTTCATATATTTTTTTTTCTCCTAAGATCTGCGAAAGGATATAGACTTGGAAAATAGCAGTAATTTTTCAATAAAATTTTATGAGAAAAAATAAAACGAAAAGCAAGAGGCCCATGGGCCTTAAAGGTCACCTGAGTATCATGCAACAACTTTTCAACAATTGCATTTGATTCGTATTTTAAACCAGTGGCCATGAAATTCACAATTTTGATTTGCTTATCATAATTATACATTTAACATGCTTACTTCGGTTACTTAATACCTAGAGGTAGATCAGAATTACAAAAGAAATGCATTTCCACTTTATCAGTTTTGCACCCAAATCCAAAGGAACCTCTGACCCTGGTGCCACATCATTCAAAATTTGATAAATTCTATTTCTTCATGTTATTGATTAATACCTACGTGCATATTTCAAAGCATTAAATTACTTTCAGGGTATGTACATCCCCAAGTACCTCCGTCCTAGGGGCCCGGAAATTAACCATTTTGGAAGAAGCAGCTTTATTCGTCACAAATATGTAATAAGATCATTAACATAATACCCAGGGGCAAAGGAAAAGATATTCAAAGAATTCATGCATTTTCACTATCTAAACATTTAGAGCACTGCCCCGTCATGCAATAGATCAAGGAAATTTCGTTGGCATTACTTATTTGGATTTTAGAAAAGTATTTGATCTAGTAAATCATGGTATATTTATTACTAAACTTAAATGCTACAACTTTGATCCTTTATCAATTCAATGGTTTCAATCATAGCCATACGGAAAAAGGGCAAACAAACTACTATAACAAATTACTAACAAACCACAATGGTTTGAAAGTGGTTTAATAGTATAGCAAATCACATGCAAATGAGCTAACAAATTATACTCTAACAAACGACTATCAAACCACTCTTAACAAACTACTATCAAACCACTCTAACAAACTACTATCAAACACTCTAACAAACTACTAACAAATCACTGATAGCAAATCCATCAGCAAGACACTAGATTTGAATTTTCCTTTACAAATCCTAAGGTCTTTGAAAACATCTAAAACAGTCACATTTTGAAATATTCAACAAGTCTTGTTTTGTAGTATTTTAAATTCCAGGATTGACAAGTTTAGCCAATGCAAGTGTAACATTCCTACATGTTCCATTTTGTTTAGGAGATGCAATTCCAACTCAATGTCCATGTACGAGGGTTGTCCCAAAAAGTCGTAGACAATCTTAATAATGTTTTAATCATGCAACCAATACTTACCAAATTTTGCAAAGACATAATACATTCAATGTTCTTTAAAATTATGAATATTTAAATACATATCTTTCATATTAATAATATTAGGACGATTTATATGAAGGTCGATAAGGCCTGTCGGCGCACGGACAAAATTCGGAATAATTTACGCAAGCCATATAACTATTACATTTGCTTTTATTTCTTTAGTACTGTATGATACAATGAACTCAAATTTAAACCACTGAAACAAGAATAAAAATCTCAATACTGTGTCAAAATTTCATATATATCATTAGAAACAGACGATTGGTGTCATGATTTTCATAGTATCATTGAAATTGAGTTTGATGAAAATGACGTCGTCGAACGCGTAGTCGGCGCACGGAGATGTAATAAATTGTGTTGGATATGGTTAATATACATTGGAGACGGGGAAAAAAGTACAGAAGTGACATTACACACCAGATTTTAATAAAAAAGTTATTTTTAAATTGCACGATATTCAATGAGAGTTTTTCTTCTCTACCGAAAATAGTTAATTACGGTATGTAAGAAGTAGAGTACTGTTTGATAAACACAGACAAATTGGAAAATTCTGGAGTGCGAACGACGTCAAACAATTTGTTATCTCTGCTGCCTACAATGTAAGGCGATCTTCGACTAAATTTCGACCGAAATTTGAATCTGGTTAAAAAATAAAACAAGTAAAAAAAACAAACAGACAGTGGTGAATTTAAATATGTCCGTTATTCAAGAGTGGGCTATCACTTTAAACAAATATTAAATGTTAATACCCACCAGTGAAGCAGACAAAGAGATCATGACGTTATAAGAGGCGTAATTTACGTGCGCCGGTGTACACTTTTATTCCTTCTTTATTTTTTCATAATTTTCTTATAAGATGTGATATCATCATGAAACTTGAAGTGCATAATCATAAAATGTTACTCTTTGCTATGACAAGGAAAGAAATTTAATAAAGCAAAGAGAAACAAAACTGTTTTACATGTCTACGACTTTTTGGGACAACCCTCGCACTTACCACATATTCTTCTTCAGTTTGTGCACATCTTCAAAGTATTTTTCACCAAAAAAGTTTTTCAAGCTGACATTTAAATATTCCCTGCTTCATCTGGCATGGAAAATTCTGCAATATTTTCTTTTTCTGGCCTTATTGCAACTTTGAAAGACATCTTTTTTGTCTTATTTTGAAGTATACTTCCCATAATCCAATGCATAACTGATCTAAACTAGTATAGGAATTATAGGTCAATCTGAAAATAGATTAAAAAAAAAACCAAAGCTCATGAGTAGAAAGCATATACATCAACATTCACAGAAGTTTAATTACTGTAGTCGAGCCTTATATTTTAGGTAAAAAGGAACATCGTGACATGCATTAAATACCTCTTCTGTATCCAGATCCATCTCCCGGTGAAGATTTAATTTTCCACCAATCTTTTGTTGGTAATGGTTTATTCTGGATTTTCTCAGTTAATCCCCACTCCTCCCCACTTTGTAAAGCGCTACTAGCCACTTGCTATCTTCAAAACATGCTATGGCTCAGATTTGTGGTTAATGAACATGTATTAAATTGTCAAGCATAAGTTGAATGCATTATAATGCATATATTTTTCATCATAAAGTCAGTTTAGTTATTGAAAAGAAAGATGACTGTTTAATCTTTTTTATCGAAACATAAATTTTAAAAAAATGATTCGTTCTTTTTTTTTATTTATTATACGCTCTGAATCGATCGGATTTCACCCTCTGAAGTTTTTGATTTCCGGAAATTTGGTCTTATAAACTATATTGAAAACATTCATTGCCTTATCAGAGAAAAATGAAATAGTTGCATGAATTTAATACTATCTACCAGTTTTCTTTTTTTTTTTTTTTGCATAGTCCAATTCACACTTTGCAAAAGTTGTTTCCATTGCGTGGTCAACCAAAAGGGAAAGAAACGTCATTTCTCCTCTTTATGCTACCAAATAGTTGGGCGTGCTGTGAAAAATCCATTGTGTTTAATTTTTTTTCTTTCAATGTGTGGGTAGCCCCATCTTGGGGCAATCAGTACACAAGAGGCAGAGCTTTTTTAAAGTCAAATGACGAAGTTGCAAACTTGAAAACTACAAAGGCTACCATGTGAATTGTATGGGTTTATCCCCTAAGTTGACGGCCAAGGGATATAACTTTGGAAAAGTGTGGATTGGTCTATTGGAATAACCATTTAGTCTTCGATATAAATACAGCATTCAATTCTGCATGCAGTAATACAAGATAGGAGTTATTATTGTATTATCGTGACAAGGATGGCTGAATTTACTTAAGTCTAGTTACTAATTCAATGTTTGTAAAATCAGATTTTTACAATTTTTACAATATTATACAACAATTGTACTAAACATTTATAATTCAAATCCAAATATTTCAAATTCAAGTAGTTCAATTTTCCTATATTATTAGGAGGAAATAAGTCATACGTTTTTCCATGACGCTTTAAACTTTAAACTTTGAGGAATCAAGAGTCACATGATACTTTCAATTTCAATTTCAATTTTGACTTTTCAAACCAAAAAAAAAGAAGACAGTTGTGTGATAATAGAAAAATCAATCACTCTTTACAATTCTCTCTGCATGAAAATTTTGACAATTTGGAGGTATTGTGAACTTTTGGATGAAAAAAGCACTTATCTAGTTAAACTCCGAACACTTCTTCTTACACAAGAGAGTGTATAAAATTCTATTTCTAAATTCCAGAATACTGTAAATAGCAACAAGGGTCAATATATCACTGGGAAATAAACACTCCAGGGCACACGACGTTTCACAGGATACCCTACTAGAATTTCATCTTCAGTTATCAACGATTCATTTTGTCTGTTTAAGAGACGAATTTAAATCAAAAAATTAGCTTTTTCATTCGTAATTTGTAAAGATAAACTCGTTTCAAACAGGAAGTAGAAAGCATAGTTTTATAAAATATATTACCATCTAAATGGGAAAAAAAGGTCAATTAAACACTATTAATTATCAAAATTAATTATCAAAATGTGAAATCATTGAATAAAGTTAAAATATACTACTATCTTTATACACAAATTTATAGAAAGTACAGTACAAATCATCATTAAAGAAAAAAGATATATCAAAACAAAAGTACGGAACAATATTTCTGTGAAGAAAATTACACAATGAATAGAACAAATTAATTTCTTTTAATTTTTAAAAATCCGAATTGTCTTGTTTAAACAATCATTTTCCATCACTGTCACCATTTATTTGAATATCTAGCCTGAATTACATGTACTTGTGTTTATAAGCCATAATATTTTGCCCATACATGACATATTTTGAACAACATTCATTTACATAACAAATTTCATTCAACATAGTTTAAATTAAATGATCATAACGACTAGGGACATTGGTAAATGATATTAATATTTTACTTCCGGGTTGAATCAAGTTCATATAAAAAAATATCACATCGTGCAGCAGGTTTTAAATTGGGAATGACCTCAAAATCCATTGTACCTATTGAATTCAAAAAGAAACATGAACATGTGTATTTTGAATGCCTTCTAAGAATACTTTCGATTTAAGTGCTGGAATAGGGCTGTGAAATAAAAATTTGGTTCTTTGTTGGATTAACAAAACACAAAGCATAAGAAATTGACCATGGAATTTTATCGCTGGTTATTGAAATGTAGTACTTTTTAGCGTATACATATATAGCCACATATAACATATATATATATATACATATAACATTGTTTTATATATATATATATATATATATATATATATATATATATATATATATATATATATATATATATATATATATACTTAAAATAAAAAAGAAAAACACGAAAAACTCCAGTAAAGCTTTAGGCCTTTCATTCTATCTTCGGAAGCTTTACAAAATAAACAACTGTAGTAACATAGTAACGTTACACAATAATTGGCGGAGTATATGACGTCGTTATTATGAAGTCAAATGTACTATGACGTCATAGTTAACAGCTCTTTGCGCACAGGTAAAAATAAGTTCAGTGAAAAAATGTGGAAATCCTCGGTGCGGAACCTGTGATTTTCTTACTGAAGGATCTTATTATAACTTCAACGGCAGACAATTTACAGTGAACGCCAATATGTCGTGTGATACACAAAATGTTTTATATGTGATAACCTGTCCAGGATGTAGTGAGTATTATATAGGTGAGACCAGTAACACCCTCCGTACCCGGGTTCGTACCCACAAGCAACAGATTAACACTCCGGAGTATAGACAAATACCATTAAGTGAACATTTAGACGTGTGCGGACAAAAGAAATTTACGATATTTCCGTTTTATAAAGTAGCAGGAGGAAATGATATAAGTAGACGTCAGAAAGAAAAACATTTTATTTGTGCGTTAAAACCAAAGCTTAACAATCTGATGTAATGTATATCAATTAGATTTAATTATGTATGCATATCTATATCTGCATTTTATTAAGAACTTGAAAATTTCCCGTACTTTTACCTGTGCGCAAAGAGCTGTTAACTATGACGTCATAGTACATTTGACTTCATAATAACGACGTCATATACTCCGCCAATTATTGTGTAACGTTACTATGTTACTACAGTTGTTTATTTTGTAAAGCTTCTGAAGATAGAATGAAAGGCCTAAAGCTTTACTGGAGTTTTTCGTGTTTTTCTTTTTTATTTTAAGTACGCAGGTAGGTTAAGGTTACAACCAAATATTCTTCTTGCCTTCATGATATGACGTCATAGTAAGCTATATGACGTGAGGTTTAGAGATAATAATTTCTTAAAATCGATATATGAGATTGATTTAAAGTCGTAAAAATAAATCAAAATGTACAGAGGTATAGTGTAAACGGAATTTTGTCGTTCGTGGGCCTCTGTAGTCATCACAGGGGTTACATACCAAACCCGTGACGTCATAACTGTTGATCATGCAGTAGCAGAGTGAAAGTGAATCGTAACGAGAATTGTTGTAAACAAACACAAGAAATTGGAATTTAAAAGCATTTAGAATGAATATCATGTGTGATTCTTGTGGGAATAAAGCGTATGAATAAGGTATGGTAATATAATTTTGCAATTTCCTCGTTGAATTATAGCAGGGAGGGTGTTTACTTGCCGATCAGCTTTTCCTCTGTCGTTCGTAACAAAAAAGATGCAAAAGTTCAACACTACGCCGCATACCTTGAAACTTAATTTTTGTTTCTAACTAAAGTTCTTATTATTTTGTTTTTGGAAAGTGCTGCTAGAATCGTATGGTTTACGGGAATTGATGCTTTTTTTTCAATGTTATGAACAAAATGTAAAAATTTGGGAAAGGTTTCGACCGAAATTGTTGAATAATTATTTCTACAATAGGACAGTACGATTCTAGCAGCACTTTTCATGGTACAGAGATGTTTTTACATAACTATTATTACAAATTGAAACTAATCATCCCCAGGGTAGTGTTAAACTTTTCACTTTTTCATTAAGGCATATTTTCTAATTATAGACGTCACGTGGTGACGTCGTGGTGAAATGCCTCCTGTAGTATACGTGCCATTGAAGTCTATAGAATTCATAATTATAGCAAAAGTTTTATCCTTGACTTTTCCGATTTATTAGTATTACATAATTATAAAAAAAGTGTAAATTCGCCGAATTCTGATCCATGTGCTGCCTTAACATACCCGCGTATTTATATATATAATTATATATATATATATATATATATATATATATATATATATATATATATATATATATATATATATATATATATATATATATATATATTGGTAAGTGTTACACAGGTGCTATTACAAATATGTATGGAAAAATAAGAAAACAGAAAGAAAGAAAAGTAACAACGCAGGTGTCTTATGTATTATTAAGAGTTTTCCCTCTTTTTAAAACATTCAAACACAAATTTCACAAGTTTTTTAAGTATACTTTCTGAATTGGAAAGCAATATATTTTCCTCTTAACTCAGTATAAAAGTTACATATTAAAACAAAATGATATTCGTCTTCTATTTTGTTCGATGTACAAAATATACATTTCCGTTCACATGTGGGACATTTTTTGTCATATCTACCAGATTCAATGCGTAGACAATGAGAAGATAATCTGAGTCTAGTTAATGCTTTTCTGTGTTTTGCGTAATGTATACTATTAAGATATTCAGCCTGTTGTTTAGAAGGGTTTAGATATTTAAACAATTTAAGAGAATGAGCATTTTCTACTCTGAGTTTTTTAAAAAAAAACAATCAGTTTGTGTTTGTTCGAAATACATATAAAAGACATTTTCATTTACTGACTCAGGGAAATACCAAACATCTCAAAAACCATGAGACAAAAGAATCTGTTTAACAAAAATAATCCAGTTTGTAGCCATATTCTTGAAATCATAATTATAAATTGATCTTATTAGACAGCTTTATGGTCTGAGAATTTTAAACCAGTATTTAATAATGCGAAATGTTCTCGTTACTATTGATGGTTTTTTTCCTAATTCACCATAAACAGCCGGGGTACATGTCAAAGTTTAACTCCCAGTAGTCTTTTACCAAATTTCAATTATATTCTTTCTTATTCTTTTGCTGATATATATCCCCACACTTCTGCTCCATAATTCATTTTTGAAACACATGCAACGTTGAAAAGTTCACACACTGTTTTACAGTCTAGAGACATTTTTTGAACATTACTCGTGAATGCATTATACAGTTGTAGAGTTTTTTCTGCTGTTATTTTTCATGTTTGTTGAAAAGTCCATTTGAAGAAAACAACAACCCAAGATATGCAAAACTGTATACCATTTCAAGTGCGTTACCACTAAAAGTAAATTTTTATCCTTTTTTTGACGGCCCTTTTTGAAAAACCATTACTTTCGTTTTATCTACATTTACACAAAGGCCCTACTTTTGACAATATGTATATAGGCTGTTAAGGTGGTTTTGTAACCTCATTGGGTGTTTCACTTATTATGGCTAGATCGTCTGCAAACAATAGTAAAAAGATATTTATTTGGTCAATTTGAATGCTACATGCTAACTTTTCCTGAAGAGTTGTCTCCAGATCTTCCAAAAATAAAAATAAAATAACATTGGGGATAAAATATTCCCTTGTAAAACACCTAGTTTTTATCAAATTATCAAAAACATTATATTGTAAGGGAGCCATTTACCCGAACACAACTTTTCACATCCTCATACATAGCTTTAATAATTCTAAACACTTTACCATCAATACATAGCTTTAATAATTTGTAGAACAATGCATTTCTATCCACCGTATCAAATGCTCTGCAAAAATCTACGAAAGCACAAAAACGTTTTTTTTTTACTTTTGGCAATATTAAAATCAAAAATATTATTTTATACATAGGCAGCATCAATAGTGCTATAACCTTTCTTAAAACTATATTGTGCATCAGATATTATATTGTTGTCTTCAGACCAGTTTTGCAATCCATTATTCAAAATACGAGAAAACAATTTAGCTAAAGAACTTTATAAGGTTATTCCCCTGTAGTTTTGTGGATCCATTTTATCCCCTTTTTGAATATCGGCACAATGATACCCAATTTCCATATGGATGGATAACAACCACTGCTAACATTTGAATTTAAAAGCACATTTAACACTAATTCCAGCGTTGCCACATTTACACTGAGCATCTCGTTGATTATGTTATCACTTCCGCCTGATTAGTCGATTTTTTTTAATAATTTTGCAGCGTTAATTATTTCTTCACTGGTGATCTCCTTGCAAATTGTTTAGCTCTTGGAACGCCGGTGATCCAGTATTTTGTATTTCCGCATCTACAATTCCGCTTTCATTTATTGAACGCTTGTTCCTAAAATAATTGAACAAATCTTCTGGCGCTATTTTTACTTGCTTGGCGTTCTCCGTGGGACTTAACATATTCCAGCATTCCTTTGGGTTTTTAGTTTTCAGTTGTTTCAAGTTTTCTCTTTGTTTTAATTGGTGCTGTGCCTTCTTCTTTTGCGTAAGTGCTTTGTAAGATTTCTTTAAAGTGAACATTTCTTTTCAGTTATTAAGCGTCCTTTCATTATTGTATCGTTGAATTGCTTTGATCCGTGTTCTTTTCGCTCTGTCTCAATCTGTGCATCTTCGTTACTTTTGCCTCTAAAACCATAGCTGTTTTTAGTGTAATTTACTTTCTTTCTACAGAAAGGTTCTGCTATCTTTAACAGATTATCTGTAAATTGGTCCGGAAGTTTATTTATATTTTCTTAATTTGGTTGATCCTTATCTCCCAATAAATCTTGACATTTATGACTGTTCTCTCTAAGGTGCTGTTTATATTAATCACGAAACATTTCATTACATTTCCCCTTTTCTACGTTCATTGTTTTTGAATTTGTATTACTTTCAAGGAATATTAACGAGGAACAGGACCTTTACCTGAAAAAATTCCTGTCAATGAATTTTTTTCATATTTTTTTTATATTTCTGATTTAATATGTACTTAATATTTTAAAACGGTCCTGTCATGGGATTTCTTGACTTATTTAAAAGATATCGCCCCAGAAATACCGCCCTGTTTAGAGTGTGTACGGAGATTAGATACTTCATGTTTACGGGTCCATTACGGAGTCCATAATGCGAATTTTTACGCACAAACGATAAATATGATAGATAACACTATATACTAAAATATTTCAGAATATTTGTAGCGTTTAAATTATCTGAAAGCAATTGTTTTAATTTTATATAGTATTTGGGTGGGATAATATCTGCATTTTTCAAGGCAGCTTCAACGACAAAAAACTCATTTGGAAAAAATTCTGTCAATAAATATTTCTAAATTTACGATTGAATGTCAGTCCTTCATCATAATTATTTACTGCATAAATATCACAGGGTGAAGCTTACCTCAATATCGCACAGGACATCGTTGAATTAGACGTAAGCATGATAAAAACGCTTCACGTTTGTATTTTCCGAGTGCTGGAAATCAATTGTGACGTCACACGAAAACGTAAACATTCAAAATTATCTAAACAGAGAAAAGCTCCGCTAGTAAACACGAAAAAATATTAATTTAAAAAATCTGCTTCAGAAATCTATCACGATACATTGACTGTGACCTGTTTATAATGATATAAATCTGATCATGACGGGTGTGTGTACTTGATCTCGCTGCACTGAGAATTCAAACACTACGTCTATGACTTCACTGACGTCAGACTGCAGGGTAAAGAAAAACAAATGTGTGAATTGGGCAACTTCTTAATATCATAATGATGGCAAGATCTTTAAAAATTTATATTAATAATAAATTCTAAAATTAAATGTTTTGAAGACAATTTTAGAATTTAGAATAAAATTACACAATAACTGTTGATTTTAACAAAGTTTAACATGTATATCATCACCGATTATGACGTTATATGTCTTTTTAGTCATGTGACATGTTCCCTGTCTCCCCTTAATGGCTACGGAAAGTACGTATATATGTAATGTATATAAGCGTACCAGATTAAAAAGAGGATTGAAAATAGATTGCAGTGGTCAAATGAAAAAAGAAATTAAAATCACTTCACTTCCGGTGGATTTCTATGTGGTTAGATTTAAGTAAAAAATTTCATAAAGGAAATTAACTGGAGATTTCCAAAGAAAATCGAATTCAATAATTTGTCAAGAAACAATATTTAAGCTCTCCTTGGTAAACCTCCAGTGGACTTAAAAATTTGAGATATTTGAATCTCGAACAAAATGACCTCAGTCTCTCAGAATCAATCAATTACCAGGACTTGTTTCTTTCACTTCGAAGATTGGAAACTTGGAATATTAAGAGGAACACAAAAACTAACGTGCATTAAAATTCCATTGACAAAGCCTTTTCCAAACTTGTTTCTTTACAAATACTCAAAATTGACGTTCCACATAATTTTACTTTTGGTGAAGGATTCTAAAATCTTCGGAAACTTTCTATTCTTGACGCCTCAGAAATAACAGGTTTTTATAATATTTGGAGTTTTATCTTCGGATTTCTTCAAAAACATGCCTTTTCTGAAGGATATCGATCTAAGTAACTGTAAAATATCTCATATTTCTAAAGGGTCCTTCAAATTGCTTCGACACCTGAAAAAACGCGATACTTCCCACAACAAGGAATTAGGATTTGCATCTTTCCCAAATGCAACATTTGGCCTGAACGAAACATCAATCAAAGTTTTTTACGCCGACGATATCCATTGTACACTTGGCATTGGAACGATGATGACAATTT
>NW_026926733.1:0-28569 GCF_032062105.1 Saccostrea cuccullata | reverse complement strand
ATGAAAATGATAAATTAGTAGCTCTGTACAAATTAGTTGCAATGACTGTTTGCAAGAAGTGTGTATGAAGCTTGATTTCGGTGTAATTAACTTTTACTTGCTAGTCGCGAAGAGTGGGATGTCCTTAAGCATTAGGACAATTCTTTTTTTTTTCTCTTTTTTAAAGAACTTGGCGTGTCATGTACCAATGGAACACTCAAACGTTGCATTCAAAAGAAAAATTTCCCCACCTAGTGCGCTTCATTGTATTAACGTTCAGCTTCAACAGAGCGTATCAAAACATTATGATTTACCCACCGTACAAGTTTAAGGCCTGGGAAAACATGAGACACGTGGTACTACGTATCTCTTTAAAGACCAAGAAAGCATGACACTCGTTCATTGGGATTCGGATAAAACAACACTGTAAGAAGGAGAAAGGCAAGTAAGTCTTGAAACTTTCTTTTGTGTCCAAGATTTTATATGCTTCAATTCCTGTTAGCATTTATCTTACTAAGTTAACTCTTGAATTAAGAGGTATTAAGAACATAACGTATAAATTTGATAATCACCAAATAATGGCGGAATACAACCTGTGTGGCCAAAAACAACAACTGCTTATATATATAAAATACAAATCTCTTATTTTGTATACTTAATAAATTCTCGATCAACAGAATGTGATATAAAACCTCTGTTACGGAGGTGTTCGATTGATATGTGTGATATCGCCGAATCCTGTCACGCGCGTGGTTAGAGTCTTCTTACTCCCAAGTATGAAGTTGCTTCATACCTCTAGGGTTCGAATCCAATTGTGGGAAGTAGACAATGTTTTTTTACTGATGGTTTTTTTTTGGTCAAGCCAACAAACCAGTGGTGATTGTTGTCTCACCTTCACCTAGAGCATTTTGGTCACATTTTGGCAAGCAAGTTTTTTCTCCAACCCTATATGTGTTGTTAGATTGATAGATAGATTGAAGTTTACGAACTTCCGAAGGATCAATCTCTTAAACAGTGGTCATAGAGAAAAAAAAACTTATTAACCAAAATGTATTCCTTCATAAGTATCTTGATGAAGATTTATGATATTTTCAAGATTAAAATTTTCATTTTTTGCATTCATTTGTAAATTTATATCCCATTTGAGATATTATATCCCAAACGAGCTATTACTAGTATATCCCATTTGGGCGATTGGTCTCAACCTGTTTTACGGTGAACATCTGTCCATCTAGCTGACTATCGGCCAATTATCAATTTGTTTGTCTGTTAACGTCACTTTCTCGACCAGTAGTGACGCCTCCATAAAAAAAATCCCCGAAGAAGTAGGCGTTGCCTGTTATTTAAAAAAATGCACCTCGCGATCAACTAAATATAAATTACTGTGAAAAAATAGTGAAAAATTAATGTCATTTTGAAAAAATCTCGAGAACCACTGAGTCAGAAAATATGAAACACATGAAAGCATCATCTTATATTCATACCGCGAGTGTCAAATCCCCTTGGTGTAGTTGGACCACAATGGGCGATCAGAGTTTTACATAAAAATAAATAGGGAAAATCTTTTTGGGAACAATAGTAAAACAAAGAAACCATTTATAATCACTATTTGATATAAGTACATGTATGAATGCGTATTTTTAACTCATCTGAAATATATATATGTCGCAGGTATCACTTGAAATAAATCAGTCTATCACTCAAAAAATGTATCTTTGATTTATTTATAATAACATGAGAAATCGACAGGGTTAAGATATATAGTATGTAATACTTTTTTCTCTTTAAAGATCTTGAAATTTTAAATGAAAACGGGCTGCATATTCCTCGAATTCTTCTCATTTACAATATACACAGGTAAAAATACACAGGTAAAAATACCCAGGAAAATCAAGCTTAATATTCCGCATATGTAATATGTTATGAAAACACTTTTCAAATTTATTGCTCCCTTCCTAATTATCAACTCAATGCTAAAGGGAAAGTCGCCTTATTGATCTGTTAAGTTTTATCTTAATTTGATCAGATTTGCCCTGGTCTCCTTCCTGGGCTGTTTACGGCTCCCAGACCCTAAAACAGGAATGTGGTCTTATATACTACTGTCTTCACCCAAGATCTATGCACGGCAAGATTGCCAGATATAAGAAAGACGACAGTCATTCAGTATAGATTTTATATAATTACAACATGTAAAATTGTTGTTTCTGAAAACTTACGAATCATGGTGGCAGTAAGATATCACCATGTGAAAAAGTTACTTTACATGAAACACTCATCATGCTTACCTTTCTATTAATTGAAATAGGATATCGATCTAATTCACCGTATACCATAAAATTTAATGTAGATGAAATTTGATGTAAAATTTGTTTTAAAAAAATTTAATGCAATTTTTAACTACCACATACAGTAATATATATTCAATCATTAAAATATTGGATCCGGGTGAATTAACGGTCTAAAAAATCTAATGAATTATTAAGTTGAATGAATCGTTAAAATTATAAGCCATTTTATCAAACCATCTACTGACATTCTACAGTGAAACTGTGATTTCTTCCTTATACCGTAATAACATACATACACCTAGTCTTATTGCTTTTGGGAATAATTCTTTAATATTGCAGATCTTCCGATGTGTCCAACAAAAGAACAGTATCATCAACATATACGAGAACGAACGATTAAAGATTCAAATATAGCATGACACATAAGAAGATTACACTAAAATACATAATTCTATACATATGTATATCGGTTTTTGATTTTTGGTGAACAGTGTTGTCGTGGTTACTAAAAATAGAAATTTAGGAGTTACTTTAAATCGCTACTCCTAAGAATTTTGTTCTGATTTCAAAATGACTTGCGTGTAAGTAGACTACACTTAGATACATAATTTTCAAAAACCGACGTTGCCGTAATTATGAAAAATAGAAATTTCTGTGAAATACTTTAAAACAATACCCCTTCCTACAATTTTAGTTTGATTTCAATATAACTTGGCACAACTAGACTACACTTGGATACATATTTCTGTTTAGGGAGAGGGATAAAATAGGCTTTCCTGCTGCCCAATCCTATTCACTTTTATTGGTTAATAAATATTTCTGTTAATCAGTTTTGGACTTCATTGAACAAAAATTTCTTTGGAATACAAAACTCAAAATCAAAATAAAATTCAAAACACTACTCCTCCAGTTTTTGTTGGATTACAGTTTAAATTGGCACACAAGTAGGCAACTTTCAGATTTATGATTTTATATTTTGGTTTTTGATTGCGATAAACGTGTTGCCATGGTTACCTAAAATTAGAAATATCTGTGAAATTCCGTTAGTCCTACAGATTAAGCCGGATTCGGGAGCAGACTAAACCAAGGATTATTATTCTATTTATTGCTGTTGTTAAGTTTCAAGTCCAACTGCTACTTTCCTCTTCTTTTGATATACTGCAAGCCAGTAGAGCTACAGTCTCGACAGAGTCTTCTGGTTTTCTCTAACATCAACGAAAAACCCTTGAAAATTAGACCGTAATCCCCTAAAAAGAATAATTGAAGCGAAACGATATTCGGTTTGATCTGTAAGGCATCATGATACAACCCCCTACCAAAAATCAGTTCTATACCTGCTGCAATTTAGAGAAAAAAGAAAAGAATGGGACAGTCTGACGAACAGACGGACCAACGGACGAGGAGGAAACCTATGGTCCCCCTGGTTTTACCTGTCTGAGTCTATTATGGTATCTAAAATACATATTAAGGTATACATTCTTGGCATCTTCTTGTAATATGCTATGTGATGTTAGAAGCTGCATCTCTTATTTCTTTTTCAGCTGTTAATTGATAAACTCGTTCCATATTCGTCCATGATGTTGAAAAGCTTAACACTTCTGCTTCTGTTTTCATCCACCCAAGGTAAAATATTAACTGGTATTTGAAGAATTAAATCCAAAACTCTAATGTTCAGTGCAAAATGTCTCGAATCAGAATTAAACAAGTTAAAACTTCGAGATCGCTGCATTTGGACATTCTTTATATTGGTATATGATAAAAAATACCCTGGTATTTCTTAGGGTGGTGGATTTTCAAACCAAAGCCAAAGCAAGTGTGTTACCCAAACATAGGATGTTTCAGCAACGCAGAGCCGTTCAATAATGCAAAGAGAACCTTGCCCCAGTCTCCAAGTACTATTGATACCACCTTCAACCTGTACACCAGACAAAACAGAGATACCGCCCAGATCCTGAATCCTTATGATACAAACACCGTCTCCAGTTCACACTTTGATTCCAGTCTGCCGACTGTTTTTATTACCCACGGATTCCAAGATACAGCTAAATCTGGATGGCCACTAGAGATGAAAGACGCCCTTCTCCAAAATGTTGGTATTTCTCTGAAAAATTCATACAAATGCTAGTTATTATTGAACAATAATGCTAAACTGGAAGTACCCCTGTACTCAAAGTTGAAGTTTTTTGACAGGCTTAATTTCCCCTTGCTTTCGCAAAAACAGGGACAAGCAAAGTATGACTCCAACTACAATAAGAAAACAAGAGTGTTGGTGAAACATTTATGCTCCCGTATGGCAGTTTATGGCGTACCGTGAAGGCTCAAATGCAAGTCAAACTCCAAGGTCAAAACTGTTGGTATCAAGAAGGTCTTTTCGCAAGGAATTCTAGTACACCTGTGAAATCTGAAAGTCCTAGTTCTAACTGTTCAAAAGTTATGACCTAGATTCAAGTTGTTTTTACAAAATGGGTCAAACTTGAGGGTCAAGGTCAAAAATATTTATCTTGTCACAATGAACACACGTATGAGGAATGAAAGCCCTAGCTCTGGACAACTTTTAAAAAGTTATGGTCAAGGTTAAAGTTTGGTATGTGTTTTGTAAAAGTAGACCAAATCTAAGGTCAAGGACAAGAGGTCAAATTTGATGGTACCAAAAGAAAGGTCTTGTCACAAGAAAAAACGCCTGTAAAATTTGAAAGCCATAGCCCCATCCATTCAAAAGATATGGGAAAGGTAAAGTCTATGCGGACAGACAAGCGGAGGGACTTGACAAAAACCTATACTACATGTACATACATGTATTCAGAAATTTCTATTCCGGGGGCATAACAAAACGTTTGTTGAACATTTATTTTTAAACTGTGAGAGAAATTTGCATAATCATTGAACTTTCTGCAAATTTTGAAGAGAATCCAAGAATGTTTTAACTGGTACTTTAAGTATATATCAAATCGAGTAGTACTTTTAAAATTATATTCTCTTTCAGGGAGACATGAATGTGATAGCTGTTGACTGGTCAAAGGGCACCCAAGGAAGAATTTACCGTCAGTCCGCCGCCAATACCCGCGTGGTGGGCGCCACCATTGGAAACATGATAAAGGTTCTACGAGACAGCTTCAGCTTACCTCTGACACAGGTCCATCTTATCGGACACAGTCTCGGTGCCCATATCATGGGGTACGCCGGGGACTGGGTGCGAGGAATTGGCAGAATCACGGGTATATAATAACTACCATATTCATTCTCTCGCTCCCTCTCTCCATTATTAAAGGATATTGATACAGAGGTTTTGATTCTGAATTTCAGGATTAGACCCAGCTGGCTTATATTTTGAAAGGTATGACACCAAAGTGAGGTTAGAGACTTCTGACGCAAATTTTATTGACGTCATTCATACCGACGGAGCCTCTTTGGCAGAAATGGGTAAGTAAAAATTACACAGTAACAATTCATTCAGAGGAAAACAATTTGATTGATTGATTGCATACTGTTTAACGCCCCTCTCCACTGGTCTCCAGAATATTTCACTGATATGGAGACGTCACCATTGCCGGTGAAGGGCTGCAAATTTAGGCCTATGCTCGGCACTTACGGCCTTTGAGCAGGAAGGGATCTTTATCGTGGCACACCTGCTGTTACACGGGGCCTCGGTTTATACGGTCTCATCCGAAGGACCGCCCCATTAAGTCGCCTTTTACGACAAGCAAGGGGGTACTGAGGACCTATTCTAACCCGGATCCCCACGGGACAAAAAAACAATTTGAAGTAGTTGGCTAAAACAATTTGAAGTAGTTGGCTAAACTCATATTTTTGCTTGCCATAGCTTTTGGAATAAGGATACCGAATGGACATGTTGACTTCTATCCAAACGGGGGCACTAGACAACCCGGATGTAAGCGCAGTTTATGGAGCAACATTCTGAATTTCTTCCAAGGAAAAATGGGAAGTACGTACCATATTTCTTGCTGTTTCTTTAGTTTAGTACTCTTTGCTTTATGGCATTTAGGCTTACCTGAGCCGAAGGCTCAAGTGAGCTTTTCTGATCACATTTTGTCCATCGTCCGTCCGTCTGTAAACTTTTCACAGTTTCGACTTCTTCTCAAGAACCGCTGGGCCAATTTTAAATTGTTAAAATGAAGGGCCAAGTTTTGTCGTAAGGGGAGATAATCAAGAAAAGCAAAAATAAGGTGGGGTCTTTAAAAAATCTTCTTCTCAAGAACCACTCCAGTAAAGCGGACACTTTTGTGGAAGCATCCTGGAGTAGTGTACATTCTACATTGTTCAAATCATGACCCACAGGGGTTGGGCGGGGCCACAATAGGGAATCAAAGTTTTACATAGAAATATATAGGAAAAAACTTTTTAAAATCTTCTTCTGACGAACCACTGGGCCAGAAAAGCTGAAACTTGTATGTGGAAACATCCTGGGGTAGTAAAGAATCTAAATTGTTCAAATCATGACCCCTGGGGGTTGGGCGGGGCCACAATAGAGAATCAAAGTTTTACATAGAAATATAAATAATTAAAAAAAAAATCATCTCAAGAACCACTGGGCCAGAAAAGCTGAAATTTATGTGGAAGCATTCTGGGTTTTGGGGTAGTGTAGATTTTAAATTGTACAAATCATGACCCCGGGGGTTGGGCGGGGCCACAATAGGGAATCAAAGTTTTACATAGAAATATATAGGAAAATTCTTTTAAAATCTTCTTCTCAAAAACCACTGGGCCAGAAAAACTAAAACTTATGTGAAAGCATCCTTTGGTAGCGTAGATTTAAAATTGTTCAATTCATGATCCCCGGGGGTAGGGCGGGGCCAAATTTTGGAATCCAAGTTTTACATGGAAATGTATAGGAAAAAACTTTTAAAAATTTCTTCCCCAGGAGCCACTGGGCCAGAAAAGCTGAAACTTATGTGAAAGAATCATGGGGTAATGTAGATTTTAAATTGTCCAAATTTGACGGTCATTTACACGTGGGGTAAGGTGGGGTAATAATAGGTACTACAAGCATGATCAGAGCAATTAAGGTGAGCGATGTGGCCCATTGGCCTCTTGTTTTACTGTTTCTAATGTAGCACTTAAATGTTTAGTGTCCACATTCTCGAAATGACCATCATATCATATATACATGTACATCAGATCTCAGAAAAAAAATATTCTTTTATAAATGCTAATTTATATATTCTTCTTTTCACAGAGATTTCATCAAGCATAGCATGCAGTCACATGCGGGCTATCGACTTCTTTACAGAGTCCATTAATTCCTCGTGTGAATTTAAAGCCTACTTATGTACAAGTTATTTGGACTTCTACAGTGGCAAGTGCAAGTCATGTGCTAATGGCTGCAATAGAATGGGTTTCTATGCCGATAAGAATGTTCACGGAAAATTTTACCTGCAAACAAACGCTGCTCCTCCCTTCTGTAAAAGAGACTAAGTCTGGAGTTTGACTCCTCCGTTTTTTTTACCGGTGTTTTATAAGTTATAGAATTTTATATTTGTAAACTGAATAAAACTAAGAGCATTTAATTGTTAGTTAGTTTTTTTTTTTGGTAGTGCATTCTGCAAATGAAAGCAAGACAGTTCAGTCTTGATATTTTTCTACTGAAAATTTGCCTTCGTCCGCTTCTTGTTGCCCGCGTGGCGCATTGTTAAAGCGTCTGGCTGTTCTAGATCCCGGAGTAATGAACTGATCCTTACGTCGCGGGTCCGAATCCACTGCGGGGTGTGGGAAGTGGTCCTTCGGATGAGACCGAATAAACCGAGGTCTTGTGCCGCAGTAAATAAAAAGCTTCCTCAATGCGCAAACGTCCTGAGTGCTTTTTCATAGGTATTAAATTGCAGCCCCAACAAGTAGTGGTGTCTCGATATGAGAAAAATTGTCGAAAATTCTCGAGAGGGATGTTTAACAACAACAACAAAAACCCACATACAATAAAATCAAATTGAAAATGGGTGAACAAGGCATGCAGAATGTCTATATATTCAGATTTTAAAAAAAATCATATTCATTTTTTGAATTAAAACTACATGTATTTAAAGTTCTTAATTATTAAAGAATAAACAAAAGTTTAAATTTATCTTAGAAAAAAAAAATTTCGGAAAAATTCTTTTATTTAAAAAAAATAATGGGATATGCGTGGGATTCTAACATTAGCGATAAGAATTCCGAGTATGATATTGCTTTGAGTCCAACACACTAACCACTATGCTACATGTACAAGCTACCTGATGAATGATGGAAAAGACATTTAAATAAAGTTTGAGATACCATTATATCACTTCCTTATTAATTAATGATGCATGAGTGTATTTAGCAAATAAACATGAAAAAATATCAATATAGAAGAAATTGGAAGGTTTTTCCACCAAAACTGAAGTGTTTTTTTTTAACCTTTACTTGTGTAAAAACCGAAAATTTAACGTTTTTAAAATGAAAAACAATGAAAATGATTTTCAATTTTATATGTAATTCTTGGATGATCAGCCTGTGTTTTGAATAATGCAATATCAGTTAAATGCTCAACTTTTTGCAGATTTCATCGATAAAGATTATTTCTTTGAATTATCATAACTATCCATTGGAATGTCTTCAATAGTTTGTACAAAATGTCTGTTCAGCTCTGTTGCTATGGACATCATTTGGTAGTCATTACCTGAATTAATACTAGAGACATTACATGAATTAACGCTAGATGGCCCGCACGTTTTTCTACGTCATCAATATTATCGGTATATATTGTAATCACATATCGCAGTGACATACATGTAGCATCGTTTATGAAGGGGGGGGGGGGTGCAACCAGCGAAAAAAATTCAGTCTACCTAACAAAACCTAAAAAAAAAAAGAGACATTGACTAGCAAAAAGTAAAAGTGTGTTTGGGGCAACCGGCCTTTCCATGAATATTTTCAACAGTAAAAAGTTACGTCTAGAAAAAAAAGGGGGGCAACGTTTTGGAATGTAAGATAGGGGACCCCATACTATATACCCTTTTTATACCCCCCCCCCCCCCGCTTGAAAAGCGGGAGGGTATATAGTAATCGTTAATTCCGTCCGTCTGTACGTCTGTCCGTCTGTTACGCTTTGGGGTACCCATCTCTTATCCGCAACTCCTCTCATACCACTGAATGAAATTTGATGAAACTTTCACAGAATCTTTATTACATATTGCCATTGTGCACCTCCTATTTTACTTTTTGGTCCGACACATACGAGGGTTGATCCAAAAGTAAAGTCACAACTTCGATAAAAATGCTATTAGTCGACGTACATTAACGAAATTAAACAGGATCGTAGCTAAATATATTACAAATCAGTCCTGAAAAATTCAAATTAAAATGATGAATACTTTTCAAAATATCGAATTATATATAAAGTACAATTATGGTAGTCGCCGCACCAAAATAACGTCATTATTATGATGGATACGCGACGTCATACACTTAAACGCTTCCCTTCGTTTCATTAAAAATATTTAAGATTCACGAACACATTCACATATATTTCTCTTTTTAAAAGAATTATTGGTACTCATTGTAAACTCAGACTAGACATAATTTAGTTATCTGTCAAAATTCTTTGAACAGTACCATAAGAAAAACTTAAAGTTTCTCATATCACTCTAACCGTCTAATCGTCTCTCAAGAACAATTCCACTCGCTCTCCCTTTCTCGGTCTTTCTGTCCTCTGCTGATTATTCAGTGACCCATGACCCGCTAAAAATCGCTGAAACCATCTATAAACAAGTCTCTTATTTACATTCTATCCCCTGTGTGTCTGATTATCATCGTCACCGTTTCTACGGGCGATTTGCAGAAGGATAAAACGTACGCTGAACTAGGCCCTGAGGTCCCCCGCAAATAGTTCGTCATTTTGCGTAGTAATAAAACATTTTAGGAACTCTTCAGGCATTAAAGGCACAAAAGTAATTTCAACGATACCAATACGGAGACCTCAGGTCACCTTATATATTAATTGAATTTTATATGATAGACAGTTGTTTTTGTCTTACTCCAAAATAATCATATTTATAATTTAATTTACACAGATCTACGTTCTCATATATATATTAGCAGAAACATGAAAGTAATTAGAGGGACCAGAGGTAACCTTATATTATACTGTAACTTACCTTACCCTATCGTTATATTGCATATCATTAGAGCGATCATGAGTCACCTTTCATTTTAATTTAATAGGGGGCCAGACGTCACCTTATACTGTACATCAGTAAGAGGTCCAGAGGTCACCTTAAACCGTACAAAAGTAGGGGGAAGAGAGGACATCTTATATTGTACATTAGTAGGGGACCAGAGGTCACCTTAGATTGTACATCAGTAGGGGAAGAGAGGACACCTTATATTGTACATTAGTAGGGGGACCAGAGGACACCTTATATTGTACATCAGTAGGGGGATTAGAGGTCACCTTATATTGTACATCAGTAGGGGAAGAGAAGACACCTTATATTGCACATTAGTAGGGGGACCAGAGGTCACCTTATATTGTACATCAGTAGGGGGACCAGGGGTCATCTTATACTGTACATCAGCAGGAAGACCAGAGGTCACCTTATACTCCACATCAGTAATGGGACCAGAGATACCTTATATCGTACACCAGGAGGGGGACCAGAGGTCACTTTATTTTGCACTTAACATCAGTAGGGGGACTAGAGGTCACCTTATATTGTACATCAGTAGGGGGGATCAGAGGACACTTTATATTGTACATTAGAAGGGGGACCAGAGTTCACCTTATCGATGAATTATACATCATTAGGGGGACTTGAGGTCATTTTATATTGTACATCAGTAGAGGGACCAGAGGTCACCATATATTGTACATCAGCAAGGGGACAAGAAGTCATCATATACAGGTATTGTACCTCAGTAGGGGGACCAGAGGTCACCATATATTATGCATCAGCAAGGGGACAAGAAGTCACCTTATACAGGTATATTGAATATCAATAAGGAGTCCAGAGTTCACCTTATACCTGTATTGTACATCAGTAGGGGGACTAGAGGTCACTTTGTATTGTACAACAAGAAGGGGACCAGAGGTCACCTTATATTGTACATCAGTAGGGGGACCAGGGGTCATCTTATACTGTACATCAGCAGGAAGACCAGAGGTCACCTTATACTCCACATCAGTAATGGGACCAGAGATACCTTATATCGTACACCAGGAGGGGGACCAGAGGTCACTTTATTTTGCACTTAACATCAGTAGGGGGACTAGAGGTCACCTTATATTGTACATCAGTAGGGGGATCAGAGGACACTTTATATTGTACATTAGTAGGGGGACCAGAGTTCACCTTATAGATGAATTATACATCATTAGGGGGACATGAGGTCATTTTATATTGTACATCAGTTGAGGGACCAGAGGTCACCATATATTGTACATCAGCAAGGGGACAAGAAGTCATCATATACAGGTATTGTACCTCAGTAGGGGGACCAGAGGTCACCATATATTATGCATCAGCAAGGGGACAAGAAGTCACCTTATACAGGTATATTGAATATCAATAAGGAGTCCAGAGTTCACCTTATACCTGTATTGTACATCAGTAGGGGGACTAGAGGTCACTTTGTATTGTACAACAATAAGGGGACCAGAGGTCACTTTATATTGTACATCATTTGGAGGACCAGAGGACACCTTATATTGTACATCAGTAAGGGGACAAGAAGACACCTAATATTGAACATCAGTAATAGGACCAGAAGTCAACTTATACAGGTATTGTACCTCAGTAGGGGGACCAGAGGTCACCATATATTGTTCATCAGCAAGGGGACAAGAAGTCACCTTATACAGGTATTGTACCTCATTAGGGGCCCAGAGGTCACCTTATATTGTACATCAGTAGAATGACAAGAAAACACCTTATATTGAACATCAATAAGGAGACCAGAGGTCCCCTTATACATGCATTGTACATCAGTAGGGGGGCTAGCTGTCACCTCATATTGTTCTTCATTAGAGGGACCAGAGGTCAAGTACTGGGAGTATATTGTACATAAGTAGGGGAACCAGGGGTCACCTTATATTTTACATTAGTAGGGGGACCAGGGGTCACCTTATATTGTACATCAGTAGGCGTACTTAAGGTCACCTTGGATTTTACATCAATAGGGAGAACAGAGATAACCTTATATTGAATATCAATAAGGAGTCCAGAGTTCACCTTATTCATGTATTGTACATCATAAGGGGGACTAGAGGTCACTTTATATCGTACATCATTTGGAGGACCTGAGTACACCTTATATTGTACATCAGTAAGGGGACAAGAAGACACTTAATATTGAAACATCTATAATAAGACCAGAAGTCATCTTATACAGGTATTGTACCTCAGTAGGAGGACCAGAGGTTACCTTTTATTGGTTATCATTAGGGAGACGAGAAAACACTTTATATTGAACATCAATAAGGAGACCAGAGGTCACCTTATACATGCAATGTACATCAGTAGGGGGACTAGATGTCACCTCATATTGTTCTTCATTAGGAAAACAAGAGGACACCTAATATTGAACATCAATAAGGAGACCAGAAGTCACGTTATACATGTATTGTACATCAGTAGGGGGACCAGAGGTCACGTTATATTGCACATCAGTAGAGGGACCAGAGGTCACATTATATTGTATATCAGTAGGGCGACCAGGGGTCACCTTATATTGTACATCAGTAGGGATACTAGACGTCACCTTATATTGTACATCAGTAGGGGGACCAGGGGTCACCTTACATTGTACATCAGTAGGGGGGCTAGTGGTCACCTTGTATTTTACATCAATAGGGAGAAAAGAGTCTTATATTGAACATCAATAAGGAGACTAGAGGTCACCTTATATTGTACAGCGGTAGGCGGACAAGATATCACCTAATGCTGTACATCAGTAGGGGGACCAGAGGTTATCTTATATTGTACATCAGTAGGGGGACCAGGGGTTATCTTATATTTTACATCAGTAGGGGGACCAGAGGTTATCTTATATTGTACATCAGTAGGGGGACCAGAGGTTATCATTTATTGTACATCAGCAGGGGGACCAGAGGGCACCCTATATTGAACATCAATAAGGAGACCAGAGGTTACTTTACACATGTATTGTACATCAGTAGGGGGACCAGATGTCACCTTATATTGTACGTCAGTAAGGGGACCAGAGGACACCTTATAATAAACATCAATAAGGAGACAAGAAGTCACCTTATACGAGGACTGTTCAATAAATAATGTCCTCGGTGTTTTGAGAGAACAGAATAAGTTAGTCATGATGATTTAACCTAATATTATCTTTTAATTAAAACACATGTCCGTAAATTTTTTATGTCCAATTTTTGATTGTTTTTAGAACTCGTTTTTGAATGTCCTTTTGTATCTGTATTATAGCAATTCCTATGACTTCCTGGACTTCCTATTTATTTCTGAAAGGCGTTTTTTCAATTTTGGAAAATGAAACAAGTCAAAAGGCGAAAGATCTAGCGAATATTATTAATGTGAAAGAACATTAACTTTCTGTTTATCCCCAAGACTTTTTTACTCTTCATGGCGTGCGGGTTTGGACGCTGTCATATAAAAAATCTAATATGTGGATTTTTGATTCTCATAAACCTTTTTAGATTCCTCCAGCGATTAAACTGCCTCTTCGAGTACGAATATACACAACAAGACCACTAATATTTAAGAAAATTGCAGATAAATTTGTATTTATGCTCTTGCAATTCTCTGCTCTTCTCAGACCTTTGCTGTTTTTGTCAAGTACAACTTATTGTAAATTTTGTTAAGAGGGTTTTAAGCAATAGATTGAAGTTTCATTATCTGTTTAAAATTCAAACAAAAGTGGATAACTACAGTTAACTACAGTTAGTGATATTTTTAATGATTGTTTAGTTATTCTTACAAGCAGTCGTTTTCACTCATTTTGTTTTAAAACATAGGGTGATTTTTGAGTACAAAGCTTTTTTTTACTGTCAAACTTTTCTTTAAAACAGTGTGAACTACTCCCGAAATGATGTCTATCAAATTTGCTTTGAGTGGTATAGTCAATCATACACCATAAGTGATTATTTGTTAAAATTTGGCAAACAGTACATTAGTTGTTTAATTTTTTTTGCAAGGAAGGTATCCATTTTCGATGCCATTATATAATTTTTATCATTGAAATCCACATGCTCAAATGTCTTTAAACTATAAAACAGACATTGATTTCTGTAAATGTTACATAATTCAGTGAGTATTTCTTTGGGATTCTTAACAAGTTTTTTAGCAGCTATAATGAACGGTTTAATTTCACATTATAGTTTACTGATTCTTTACCATTCATTTTTAATGCAGTGTTTCAAATACCGGCTTCTCACAATGAAACTATGTAATAAAAAGTGGTCACATAAACTGTTATAAATTCATTAAAGATTCAATAATGAGAGAAAGTCAAGCTTAATGCCATATGATATCTGTATTGTATGTCACAGTGTTCAAGACATTCATGCCACGTATTTTGTACAACAGTAGGGGGACAAGAGGTCACCTTACATTGTACACCATTAAAACTAATGATCACACTATTTTGAATGACAATGAAGAAAGCGGAAGACACTTTATATTTTACATCAATAAGAAGACCAGAGGTCATCTTATATTGTAAGTCAACAGGGAGACCAGAAGACACAGAAGAAAAAAATCAATATTTCTCAAAAAATTCTTCTTCTCTGCACCTGAATATTTATAAAACTCACTACATATAGTTATGATAAGTACATGTAAGGGAACCTCTTCCAATATTATAAATTTCAAGGCCCCTTGTTCATGGGTACCATTGAGGGGTGGGACCTTTAATTAAATACTGTAATTCAACAAGTGTGCCTTTTCCAAAATTGTGAAATGCATGACCGCAGGATGATGGTTTTTGTGATCAATGAGCACTACTCATTATTGCTGGTTATTACTGATTGTGTGAAATGCACTTTTTGTTTACCTACGCTCTATATAGAAATTAAGTAGCCAAACTAAGCATGCTAAGTATATAGTTATGATGAGCAATGGTGCTTTTTTCAAAATTGCACATGTCATGGCCTCTGGTTTTAAAGCGCGAACCAAATTCAATTGTTTTAATGATTTTACATGATGTTCAGATGACATTTAATACCCATAGGCCTCTAGTCGTGTTCTTATAAGAGAACATGTAATATCCCGTTAATATGCATTTTATCTGTAACCTCTGATCCGCCCTCATTTTTCTTTTTAGATGTCTCTTGGTTATAACGGTTCTAGAATCGTTGATGTCTTATCTCTGCATTCACGTAGATTTTATTTTATGTCTGGTTTCCTTGAAAATGTACAACAAAGGGGACCAATGGTCTCATATTTATGTACAATACAAGGTAACTTCTGGTCCCCTTTGTGTTGTAAAATGTAAAGTTACCTTAGGTCACCATAATGATCTACAACATAGGGTGACCTCTGAGTCCCTATTGATGTAAAAGGTGACATCTGTTTCCCCTTGTCATGTACAATATAATCTGAGGTCTGGTCTTATACCGTATAAGGTGACCCCTGGTCCTCCTACTGAGGCTCAATATAAGGTGTCCTCTAGTCCCTCTAATGATGTACAATATAAGGTAACCTCTGGTCCCCCTACTGATATACAAAATAAGGAGACCTCTGGTCCCCCTACTGATGTACAGTATAAGGTGACCTCTGTTCCCTTACTAATGTGCAATATAAGGTGTCCTCTGGTCCCCTTACTGATGTACAATATAAGGTGACCTCTGGTCCCCTACTGATATACAAAATAAGATGACCTCTAGTCCCCCCACTGCTGTACAATACTAGTTAAGGTTCCTCTCGTCTCCCCACTGATGTTAAGTGCAATATAAGGTGTCCTCTGGTCCCCCGACTGATGTACAATATAAGGTGTCCTCTGGTCCCCCGACTGATGTACAATTTAAGGTGACCTCTGGTCCCCCTACATATGTACAAAATAAGGTGACCTCTGGTCCTCCGACTGATGTACAATATAAGGTGACCTCTGGTCCCCCTACTGATGTACAATATAATATGACGTCTGGTCCCCCTACTGATGTACAATATAAGGTGACCTTTGGTCCCCCTACTAATGTACAATATAAGGTGACTCATGGTCCCCCTACTGATGTACAATATAAGGTGACCTCTGGTCCCCCTACTTATGTAAAATATAAGGTGACCTCTGGTCCCCCTACTGATGTACAATATAAGGTGACATCTGGTCCCCTACTGATGTAAAATATAATGTGACCTCTGGTCCCCTTACTGATGCCCCCATGTGATGTACAATGTAAGGTGACCTCGGGTCCCTCTGGTCCCCTTACTAATGTACAATATAAGGTGACCCCTAGTCCCCAAACTGATAAGCAATATAAGGTGTCCTCTAGTCCCGCTATTGATGTACAATATAAGGTGCCCTCTAGTCCCCCTATTGATGTACATTATCAGGTGCCCTCTAGTCCCCCTATTGATGTTCAATATAAAATAACGTATGGTCCTCCTACTTATTTACAATAGAAGGTGACCTCTGGTCCTTCTACTGATATCCCCTACTGATGTACAATAAAAGGTGTCCTCTAATCCCCCGACCCATGTACAGTATAAGGTGACATCTGTTCGCCCTACTGATGTACAATATAATGTGACCTCTGGTCCCCTAACTGATGTACAATATAAGGTGACCTCTTGTCCCCCTACTGATATACAAAATAAGATGACCTATAGTCCCCCTACTGATACATGTACAATACTAGTATAAGGTTCCTCTCGTCTCCCCACTGATGTAAAGTGCAATATAAGGTGTCCTCTGGTCCCCCTACTGATGTACAATATAATATGACCTCTGGTCCCCCTACTGATGTACAATATAATATGACGTCTGGTCCCCCTACTGATGTACAATATAAGGTGTCCTCTGGTCCCCAGGCTGATGTAAAATAAGGTTACCCCTGGTCCCCCTACTGATATACAGCAAAAGGTGACCTCTGGTCCCCCTACTGATGTACAATATAAGGTGTCCTCTGGTCCCCCTAGTGATGTACAATATTAGGTGTCCTCTGGTCCCCCTACAAATGCAAAATATAAGGTGACCTCTGTTTCTCTACTGATATACAAAATGACATCTGGTCTCCATTTTAATGTGCAATATAAAGTGACCTCTGGTTTTATTAACTTTTTTAATTTGTTACCCATGGTATCCGCATAAAGATTATGTGAACAAGCGGAAGTCTTATATTGTACATCATTTAAGGATTTCATACTTCACATGAATGAGACAAAGGTTATCTTATGTTGAACATTATTACGATGTAAAAGTTGTAAGTAGGCAAAAATTTCAAATCATGGTATGTGTAGAATTATTTTTTAAATCCTCTCAAAAAAAGTTGGGACCGTAATTTTTTGACATGCAAAAAGTGCACAATTTCTACGAATTTATTAAATGTATATATGTCAATGGAATTTGGAAGACTAGTCAACTTGCCTGTCTTCAAATATTATACGTATCCATGCAAAGGTAAATAATGATTGGTGCATTTTTTTTTAGTTTTATTTTTTTTTAAATGTAGTTGTGATTGGTTTACGAATTAGATGTGTTAATTCCTGGAAAAGGGGAGGAGAACTCCATGCAGCCCCAAATTTCGCAATACAGGGGGTACATCTTTGTAAGATAAATAAAATCAGGGGTTTACTAAATTGTGTTAAAGTAATTAGATCGCCTATTGAAGCATATAACCTCAAGGAAGACAAAGGAGACATAACTAGTAAATGATTTATTAACAAATAATTATTCCATTATGTTATAGGATTGGTGAAAAGTCCTTGCGAAATGAAAAGGTAGGGGTGGCAGGGGGCAAGCTCTTTATCCTCCCCCTGCTTGTTAGAGATCTGTGAATGCTGAGACTGGACGTCGTTTACTCTGAGCCTATTAGTGAAGAGATCAGAGGTTAGGCACTGTGTTATATAGATACTATGACCTTACCTAGAACAATAAAATCATAGGGGAGACCACAGGTCACCCAGCATAATCAATAAATATTAAACTTTTACATATCATTTTATCTTACATTAAATATTGCAGTTAATGTTGCTCAGCTCCCCCTTCTTTCTATTCTTATACCCATCAGATGGTTACTCCTTTGACAAAAATAAATCTTCTGTTTTTTTTACACTGTAAAGGATTAAAACTACTACGATTTATTCTATTTTCACTTTACGTATGCAACGCACTACATTTCGTAGCGGAATAAATAAGCCCGATAGTCGTAAACTGAGCAGGGGACCTAAGGGCCTAGTTCAGCGTACGTTTTATCCTTCTGCGGGCGATTTCCCCATTTTGAAGCAAAAACGTATTACAGATCGTTTGCGGTTTTTCTCCGTTTCGACATTTCTTTTGTTCAATCCAGCAGATTAAAACAACTATATTTATGATCAAAAAGCAATGACGCCATTTTATTTTCAACTTAAGACTAGAAAATGTCATAAAATTTTGTCTTTTAAAATATTGGGCGATTAGATGTTTTTAGATGCTTTTTGATGTGTTTGTCTTTTTTCATTCTAACAATTTACAATTTAAAACGTCAGGTTTAGTTGTGACGCGGCGACACCCTCTATGTTTAATATTTTAAACGTCTATAAAATTAATTCAAGTAAACATTATTAAATGAAATTTTCAATTTTGATTAGATTCATTTTTATGCTTCTTTTGGTATATTATATTTGATAATATGACGCCAAATATTAAAGATATTGACACAGTGACATTACTTTTGGATCAACCCTCGTATTTTGGGTTTTCCGGCCACAGCAAATCATGGACTTTGCCATTAAAACTACTAGCACATGGAGGCGGGGGGTATCATTTAGTGAGCTCATTGCTCACAGTATCTCTAGTTTTTAGACTGACCCCGTGCTTACATTTTAGGGAATGACCTGAGTAATTTAATAAAGTATAGATTGTAAAGAAAAGAAATTAAGGCAAGATGTATGTGTACCCGTATCTTTTTCTTTTTTGCTAAATAAGGTGATGGGATGTTGGACAGCGATAAATCCAGGTTGAGGGTACTGTTTTTGAAGAATTAAGAAAAGAAAAGAAGTAGAGGCTCAGAGTCTGCAGGTAGGCGAATGACCCTGACTGAAATGTGAGCATTTTATGGCCATTTAGAGTGCCTAAAATGGCATACGAAACCATTTTCTGTGTCAGTCAAAATGGACATGTGATATGGACATGCGAGAAGGTCTACCACACATACCATGGCAAAGATGCCACCACACCCTGTACAGGGTACAATTTAGTCTTATCCTTGTAACCCTACAGTGTAAAGGATGTACAAGTAGAGCTTCTTAAAAAAGCTTCCCGTCTTTAGCAACAATCTTAAACTGTAAACTGATCTACACCTATCAGGCCGTATAATTCTTTTGAATTTCTTGATTTTGTATTTCTACATTAGCTTTTTACTGGCATTAGCCCTACCACGGTTGTCGCTCGGTCATCTCCGTAAACTTTGACTCGCCGAGAGCTTCCGGCAAACCTCGGCTGATTCCATTTCCTTCTTCAAACAAGAAAGGGGAAAAGAATAATAACAAATTGTAAAGCCTGCAAGCAATAAAAATCAAATTTTATTTATAATGAAGTTAAAGAGATCTTTTTATTTTTTGCTGTATAAAAAATCATGTTATTAGGAATTAATTACTGCTGATTTTGTTGTTCGTTTTGTCATTTTTTTTAAGATTGAAAATCTTGCAAAATTGTTAAGTCGTACGAAAATTAGATCATCAGAAAGTTATCTCCCTTGCCTTGAACAGCATTTCAACCAATGAAATAATTGAAAATTTTCTCATCATGCATTTTCTACCAATCACAAAAGAGAGGAAGTGCATAGTCCGAAGACTGTAAAAAACTTCAACTATACAATACCGTCTTCCAAGGAAGACGGTAATTCGCTTTAACAAAAGAATTGACCTATAGGAGAGAACAATTTCCCGGAAAAAGTGACATTTAAAACTCAGTCTTTATTTGTTGTTTTCTACCGTATATATGTCTAAATTTATTTTAATTTGTATTTTATACCTAAAATTTATTATTTACAACTTTACAATAAACCTCCAAAGTTGATCGAAACACCATTTTGTTAGTTATGTTCCCCAAACGGAGTTTGGGAACATATTGTTTTTACTTTTTCTGAATTTTTTCTTTGTTCTCCGGTACTTTTTTGTCCGCGAGTGTTCTCGTAAACTACTCATCCGATCTAGGTGAAACCTTTTTAGGGTCACTAGGTATGTTGTGTAGATGTGCGGAACGAATGTCATTTTGCGCGCACGTGCGTGCATGTGTGCGCACGTGTAACACGTGAAATGACCAATCTAATAGATTTAGCCGTAACTTTTTAAATATTGGATGAAATGCTTCGAAACTCATAATATAAGGATATAATAGTAGTATAGACATGATGACATGGTCAAAATAGCAAGATCTCACGCGCATGCAGGTGCCCTTCGCTGCGATTGGCTGAAACTAAAAGTCTAAATATCTATTTTGTTTTCTGACAAAATCCTTTGAAATTTTGAACATAGTCTTACATTAGGAAGATCTACAGCTTGATATATAAGAATAATCATGAACGCACGCACATGCACGTGTGCTGCAATCTGATTGGCTAAAACTTTAAATGCCTACAACTTTCTTGGTTCTCAATAATACAGGGTGAAATTTCAAATATGAATAGATATAATGATTGCCTTCATTATACTACTATCAAAAGTAAATGCATGGACGTGCATGCACATGCGACCGCACACAATGTATTAAAAGACAGTATACTTGAGTGTTTGATGTTCATGCAGAATTAAGAACTTCTAAATGTCAAGACATGTAACATACTGAAGCATGCTGATCTTTTTACCCTTGACCTTGAAACTTAGGTCAAGGTCACTGGTAACCTGAATAAAATGTTGATATTAGCTATTTACCAAAATCACCTTGACCTATGAACTTGAAATCGACCTTAACCTTTGTCCTTGACCCAAGGGTAAAAAGAAACATGAAGTACATGTACATGTATCTAGAAACACCTTTCAGAGTTTATTTCGATTGGCAGGTTAGAAGTTAAAGAGGTGGTGGTTTTTAATGACCTTGACCTTTCATCCAAATGTCACAATCAATCTTAAGTTCTTGGAATAAGATACAAGATTCAACTCCAACGTTAAATAGGTTAAGAATAAAAATAACCCCCCCTCCCCCCCCCCCCACACACACAAACAAATCAAATTAATGGCAACGTAGAGAATCACTGTTAAACTCAAATAACACCTCGGACCCACATAAAATTTCAGGAAAACTGCAGAAAAGAGCTCGAGGAAAGTGTATTAAAATATTTCATTTGAGTTTCCAAAGTATATAGAAATTATTAATTTATACAGAAAAAATTACAAATCCTGTCGTGTTTAAAATTAAAGTGCAGATGACCAAAGTTGGCATATAAGCCTTTTATAGCCAATTTATTCAGATGTCGTTAATAGCATTCAATTCTACTGATTTGAAATAATATTTTAATACCAAGCATCCTTTGTTTAATTTACCTTTGAAATTTATTTGAATTTTTTTTAGAATTACGCAATCCCCAGAAATAGCGATTTTCGGTATATTAAAAATCAATATACATGTACGCTCCTTCGTAAAATAATCAGATATTTGCATTCAGGAAAAAAATATTAATAAGAAGGTGTTAAACAATATAGGTCACATTAGCTGACACGAATGTCTTTTTAAACATCTATTATAAAACCCAGAGAGTAGCCCCCTATGCATTGGAAAAAATGAATAGTTCCGGTCAAAAAACCTTTATATATTTATTTACAAAGTATATAAAATTTACCAGGCACAGGTATCAGAGTTGTCAAAATGGCCTGAGAGGAAATATTAAAAAAATTCTAAACAGAAAGGAAAATCCCTTTTCCATGTATGGAACTACTATTGAATAAGTTCATTTTGATTGGTTAGGTATTGGCGTGATACCCTTAGTCGACTTTAACCCTGTCTTGTCGTCGGAATAAAACCAACTTTGAGCCCGAGGTTAAAATAAGTAGAGAAATAAAATGTGAATCGATATATTAAAAATATGACATATGCTTGAAAAATGGTAAATATATATGGGTCAATATAAAAAAAAGCAGCTAAATAGTTTATGTGAAAATTGGAAATACAATTAAATATTTCCGTTTCTTTTTTGTATCTAAATTGATAAAGCTGCACAATATTTTGGGAAAACAACATTTAGCAAACAGTAGGGAAGCTATTTTTTTCAGAATGTTCTCGTAAATATTATCAAACTGTGTTTTTCTGTCATTGGTGTTACCTTATAAAATTTTGTTGTATAGAATCAAGTGAAAAACTTATGAATGCAAGCTATGATAAACATTTACTAGTATTGTTCAAGTTTACTGATAAGTCCAAATGTTTCATTGTCCAGTGATGAAAATTAAGTTTTCACTAAGACACACGCTATACTATGCTGTAAATGTGGTGCCATGTGTGTATAAATCAAAATAAAATAGTTTATGATTTTTTTCAATGACTAAAATTAGGTAATATAAAGTTATCTCTTACAATTAAACTTATTAAAAGGGAAAAATAACACCTTTTAGGTTGGTTACTCCACTGACTCAACTGTAACACCAATGATCGAAATCAGTAATACCAATGACTTAGCACTTAAAAACTAGCAATTTAACATAATACAACATGAAATTTTATGTGAAAGACAGAATACAATGCATGACTAACATACAGAAATGAAATAAGTTTCTGGGATTTCATACTTAAAATGATCTTATAATAAAAAGAAATCTGGTAACACCAGTGACTGAGACTTATCCCATTGTGACCATAGCATAATACAGAGCTACATGAGGTGTACTGTCATTTAATCATTTAAGGAATATGTGATTTATGTAGATATGTAGATAACTTTAAAAAAATATAAAGGAGAAAACCCCCTGTTGCAAATGTTAATTTTTTCTTATACTTTTCTTCAATAAAGCCCCACATGTATATTGTATACAAATGCATGGTAAAAGCTGAAAGAAATACAGTGTTGGTTTATCATTGGTTTGAAAAAAAATAATGTGGGTAGGGTAAAAGGATCTCAACTGTGTCGGATATAACGTTTTAAATCCCATATTCTTCATTAAAGAACTAGTGGATAAAATGTATAAATCAAAATCTCTTGTCACTGGTGTTACTTCACTAGTCTTTGGTGTTACAGTAAAAAGGTAACTATCTGTAGAAAGATTTAAACAAACTAAGTTTAACTTAACTAATTTTACTTTACTTAGGTGATAACCTCTGACATTCATACTTGGCCTGTGAATTTTTCAGAAGGGAAAATATATTTTCTGAGCATAAAAAATGTTTGTCATTGGTGTTACATGTATATGATCTGAAGTTGTCATTGGGATTACCATATATTTGAAACGTCTGTAAGTGGGAAAAAATATCGATTGGAAACTAAATCAAAATACTTTCAAACACCATAAATTAGGTTTGCAAAGTAGAATACAAATAAATAACTTTTCTAAATAAGAAGAATATATTTTGCCTCCAAAAGTACTTGTTTTGTCAATGGTGTTACCATTCCTGTCATTGGTGTTAAACTCTGGGAAGTAATGCCAATGACAGTAACACCAATGACGTATTAGTCATAAAATGATCTGGTATCTCTTATTTACCCTGGATAAAGTAAAAGTTTTGTCCACATTGCTATCAGTTCACCTAAAGAACATCTTACGTAAAAGAGTTCAATGAATATCTAAAATTGTTTTGAAATAACGATGGAAACACCACTGACAAAAAAAGTCTGTACTAGTGTACTTTTTTACTTCTGAAGTCCATCAATATGTTCTGATCATGAATATCAAAGAACTTTTTCTGTTGTTTTTGGTTAGAAGTGATGTAATATGACTTAGGACTGTTTATATTCTCTTATCAGGAATGATAATTTTTTTGTAGCAAAAACAAAAATAGTAACACCAATGACTCAAATTTCTTGTACAGTCATATTTAATGCTGTATCAGTTAAATGGAAGATGGGGTTCATATTTTTTTATTCCAATATATATTCTATTTAACATTTACTTTATGCATACATGATTTTTCAGAAAAAAAATCATACAATTTTTGGCATATTTATCCTTATTTGAAGAGAAAAATTCCATTGACAGCTGAATTTGGCTGATTGGTGTGATAAAAATCATCTATTGACTTAAATGAAATTAATTTTGTGAAAATTTCTATTGGTAAGTAGAAAGTATAGATGTCATACATTATAAAGCAACAATCCAAAATAGGGAGAAAATAAGAAATAGGATTTTACAAAGAAGTGACACGTTTAGCTGCTTTTTTTTTTATATTGACCCATATATGTATTTTTTTCTTTGATTCGCGGGATAGGATGATATGTTAATCGCTTAATATTTCCATTTCTAATTTTTTTCTCTGTGATAACTCTTTAAAAGTTTTCGGAGTTTATTTCTTGATAATTCTGCCGGAATGTAAATTAGGTAGGTCGATAGGTCAGGAGCTAAGGAGGCCTAATACGCATGCAAATCTCGTGCGCATCTGTCTCTGTGTCTGACGCTAAGGATGCCAAATATGCATGTAAATCTTGTGCGGCTGCCTTTGTGTTTGACGTCAATGGGTGAGGACTATTGAAATTGGAATGGGAATCATCGAGTAATTTAAATCTATGTCTACATTTTTAAAGTCTAAATCTACAATTTTATTTCACAATGAAATGGAAATATAAGGAATCACTGTCTAGTTTTGAGAGTATGCCAGGGACATCAACAATAGTGGGAAACATGGGATAATTTTAGCATAACGGGCTTCGCCCGTTATGCAAATTATCCCATGTTTCCCACTATTGTTGATGCCCTGGCATACTCTCAAAACTAGACAGTGATTCCTTAAATCAACATGCCATAATCATCTTGCATATGCATGTACATGTACGTGTGCGCGCATGCAAAACGTTAAACAATATATCGTTGATAGTTGATATCATTGTAACTTTTATATTCTTAAATGAAATCCTGGGATACTTTGCATATTTATAAAAGGTCTCAGAGGAATAAGGCACGATAAGGGGCATGGGGAGCGTTTGGGGAACATCTGTAACGGTCCCCGTTACAATTAGCACTAGTTAAAGCGTTGGTTTTTGCATGAATTTTGGCCTTCAAGTCCAGGGCAGGCCTGCCCCTAAATAAAATTGTGATATTTTGATAGGTTAGGAATAATTTAAGATAAGATTTTTTTTAGGGGCACCCCTGCCCTGGGGTCGAAATTCACAAAAAACCTACAAAAAATAAGGAAACCAGATTTTCATAATCTGCTTTAAATTTATGCCATTCATTCTTATAGTCAGACTAGCTCAGTTGATATATGAGCTGACTTTTATTCATTGGATACTCTCTTTTTAAAGTCGGGGGTTCGAATCCACCTGGTTCAACACTTTTAATTTCGCCTTTTCAAAGACTATTTTAATTTTCTTTTTATAGACTTGTGTATTTTTCCTTCAATTTTCTATCCCTTATGCATGCCCATTCTTGATATAAGAAACACTAAAAGATATCAAATCGTAACAATCCAATGTACAGTTGTCAGTCAGGTAGAACGAACACACTTACTACGAGGACAAGAATAACTCACTCTGTGTTACTCAATATGGGTATTCTTGGCAGCATTGAGCTGCGATGAATTTCAATTGTATATATTCCTTAGAATTTAATCACTTTGATTTTGGCTCCATACTTCAGTAAATGCACTCCCTTGGATTTCATTTAGGCCTTTATAATTTGCACACATTAATGACAAATTTTTATTATATCCACGGATAAATAGCCTAGACATAAAGAATAGAATTTCAGAGACAGTAGACATTACCTTTATATTATACTTTCATGTAAATTAGTTGAATCTGACTGGCCGAGAAACATTTGTTGAAAAACACTATTACCCGCTGAATAATGAAGCCACGCCCTCCAGCGTAGCAACAGTCAACATTGCATGACGACGAGTGGTATTCCAAAAAATAGCGACTGCGCAGAATTTATGCGCGCACGGTTAACTGTTACATGTATATGTATTTGTATAAAACATTCATTATAATATAATAAATATAGCATGTAGTTGAGTGTAACATTGAAAATTTTCACCCCAAGAAAGCCATTGTCAACCTCGGCTGCGCCTCGGTTGACAATGGCTTTCTTGGGGTGAAAATTTTCAATGTTACACTCAACTATATGCAATATTTATATAATGCACAATGAGAAGTAAAGACAAATATCAATTATTACATTTGGACTTAACAAATCAGAAAATCAATAAAAAGGGTTCCTCCTATCCCTACTCACTGAAATAAAGATTTAGGAAAAACAAATTGTTATATGTATTCAGCCTAATGTCATTAATCAGAACGGAAATCGACAAGCTTTTTGTAGAGAATAAAAGCAAGCCCGGTCCTATAGGTCAGATCCCTATTTATAATGAACACCCCTGCTAATGTTATTGTGATTTAAATTCAAGACACGTGGTTTAGGTTGATCTATACAAAGGTTATAGGGTAGAACCGGTTTTATAAATATAATCGGCAGTAAACATGATATTGCCATAGCCTGTTTCTTTTGAAAACATGTCCTGTAATAAATGTTTCCAGACCTTTTTGAAAGACGTTCATGATTTTCAACTGACAAAGGGTGGCTAAAGGAAGGAGTGTTAAAATAACAATATATCTTATACTTTTCGGCGAAAATTAAAGCTCACTAGTGACCGATTCGCTGGTAAAAAATGTGCATTATCATCTACACTGACAAACCTTTGTTTGCCTTATATGGCTATTGTTATAAATGCGCACAGAGGACCTTACCACGAGCAACTGACCAATCGTTGAATGAATAGTAACGTTTACGCCAAATACATGTTTACATTATACTTCGAACACGTGTTTCAGGTCAATCTATGATCATGTGAATGGACTGCAAAATAAAAAAAAAGTTTTTACGAACAAAATACAAAGATAAGAAACTATGAAAGATGTTACGGGCGTTTTTTAATTTGTTGTTAAATGGAAAAAATGTTTAATAAAATGTAGTTTGTGTCTAGTTTAGAACACCAGCGCTTCAAGGGTAAACGAGCAGCATCTCTTATGCATTTAAATGGACAAAACTTTGTTTACGTTCGTGATCACTTGTTCGGCCAGGGAATTCACCTGGCAATTGTATTCACCGATAGTAAAACTAGAGGTACTGTGAGCAATGAGCTCACTAAATGATACCCCCCGCCTCCCATAATGTCGATGTGTTGCTTTATCTTGTTTTACGGTAATGTTTAAAGAGGAATAACTCGTCCTATCAAATGTTATCCAGAAGCTTCTATTATGTGACGTCATAGGTAAACAAAAAATGGCAATGTCCATGTTTTGCTCTGGGAAACCTAAAATACGTGTCGAATAAAAAAGTAAAATAGAGGTGCACAATGGCAATATGTAACTAGTGCTAATTGTAACGGGGACCGTTACAGATGTTCCCAAACGCTCCCCAACTCCCTTTTGGTGCCATATTCCCTGTAAGCTTCATTAAATGAGACAAACTCTATGCATTTGAGACTTTAACATGTTCCAAGTTCATTCATATTTTAGCATTGCACGCGTGCGCATGTGAATGCATGTGCGTAATGACCATATCATCTTATCTACAAAATCTATATATTTTAAAATACTAAATATTAAAGTATTTAATCCAAAAGTATTAAAAATACGCTCATTCAAGTATATTTTTGATTTAACTCATTTCACGTGCACACACGTACATACATGAGCATGATGACCATATCTTCTTGTAGAAGTCCATTACATCTATCTATGTTCTAAATCCCACCCCGTTTGGTTGAAAACCAAGGGAGTTATAGCTTTTTAAAGTTTCAGCCAATCAGATTAAAGCGCACGTACACGCACGTGTATGCATGTGCATGGTGACCATACCTTTTTGTAGAAGTTCATTATATCTATCTATGTTCCAAATCCCATCCTCTTTGGTTGAAAAACAAGGGAGTTATAGCTATTTAAAGTTTCAGCCAATCAGATTGCAGCGCACGTGCATACACGTATTTTCATGATCATTGCTATATATCATGTTGTAGGATATCCTAATGTAAGGCTATGCTCAAAATTTCAAAGGATTTCGTCAGAAAACAAGAA
>NW_026926732.1:0-28033 GCF_032062105.1 Saccostrea cuccullata | reverse complement strand
ATCCAGCCACCCCCCAAACTTCAGGACCCACCACAGTGACTGTCATGTTACCTGTTGCATCTTTAAGTACCTATTGTTTGTTTTAAATTCTTTATTACCTGTTGTATGTTTTGATCTTTTTGCTGCCAACTATTCAGAGTTTCATCCCCTACAACCACTCGAATCTGAAAAAAAAATCAGTTTTTCTTATTACATAATATATTTACCTACTCAATTTGCTATACAAGATACTTCTCATCAAATTTATTGCAGCTTATCAGTAGCAAAAGAGAGGCAACTCTTTCAATAAGTTAGTCAATAATTAAGAATCTCTCCAGTAAACAAAACAATCTTAAATTTGGTCATTGAATTAATCAAACGTTTACTGCAGATTAATTAAAATAATTCTCATAAACAATTTCCTTTACTTAAATGAATGTGTTTTCCTTTAATCAAAATAATCCATCATTTTATACCAATCGTTTTGAAGGGAAAATGTCAAACACAATCCTCATGTACTCAATCATGGTTTCCACGTTACACGTCCACATGGACTTCATGATCGGGGCGGCAGGTATGATTCCCGGCGTCTTAGTCTTAGACATCACATCGTACTCTATACTCTGTTTACAGGATCGCCCAAACAGGGGGCCTCTGTCTAGTACAAACACAGTCTTGTGCTCCACTGGGTATAACATATTGTCAAGTCCCTGAAAGTTGAACAGATCAAATTTATTACAAAGAAACTCAGAAAATGAATCCAACATCTCTGAGTGAGAGTTTAGTCAATTTCCATAATTGTCAAGAATGGAAAAGAAAAAAAAGGAAAATTTCAAAAAAGGATAAATAGAGGATATATTCAATAATTTTGTAGCTAGATTTGGAGTTTATCACACTCATGAGACATTCATGGTATTTTTTATTCGAGCATATACATGTATATATACTTAACATTCTTGAAAATAAATTGTGTCAATCATGGAATAATTCCATATAAAACTATTGGGAACAAAATTGAATTTTCTATTATTTCACTTCTTCTTTTTTTTTTTTTACCTATTTTCTATTTGTATTAGCTGTCTTTTCAAAATGCAGTGGCTTTGTAAAAACTAAGCAGTTGTGATATTTAAAGCAAAGCAGTTGTCATCTATGCTAACCAAATGTTTCCACAGCTTTTCTAATGTATATGCTGGCTAGGTGATTGACATCAGTAAGCTCCAATCATGTCTCAAGAAAAAAAATTCACAATTTTGATATCAATGGCATGAATGACAGGCTAAGGGTTAAACCAATTGTGAGAAGTGTAATGGATCAGAACCGGATAGCCATCAATGGTGTGAAATGTTGAGATTTAAAATCATAAAATGGATTCTACAACAATTCGGAGAAAGTTTGACAGATGACTCATCAAGAGGTGCTTCATTTATTATCATTATCTAATGCAAGTATTTCTTGAATATAGGCCTATTCTTTGTGAAAAGGAAGAGTTTTGCTGCAAATTTATCATCTTCAAAAAATATTTACTGATAATATTGCAGCTTTTTAGTGTTTACAATAATTATAATATCATTAATTATAAATGGTTAAAAAAAATTAGATTTAATTCAAAAACACCCATTTTGAAAGAAGCATCAGAAAAAATAAAATTAAAATAAGATTATGTTTTCTCAAAAACAGAAATATTCAAACTTAAGGGATCACTGTCTAGTTAGTACAGTATGCCAGGGCATCAATGAAGAAAGTGGGAAACATGGGATAATTTGCATAAATGGCGAAGCCATGTAATGTTATGCATAAATTTTCTAACGTTTCCCAATGTTGTTGATGTCCCTGGCATACTCATAGACAGTGATTCCCTATATTTCCATTTCATTGTGAAATAAAATTGTAGATTTCGATTTTAATAAAAATGAAGATATAGATTTCAATTACACTAGGACTTCAATGCCAATTTCAATAGTCCTCGCCCACTAACGTCAAACACAAAGGCAGTCGCACAAGATTTACATGCATATTTGGCCTCCTTAGCGTCAGACACAGAGACATATGTGCACAAAATCTGCATGCATATTAGGCCTCCTTAGCTCCTGACATAATGATCTGCCTAATTTAAATTCCGGTAGAATAATCAAGAAATCAACTCTGCTAACTTGCAAAGAATTATCACAGAGAAAAAAAAAAATAGAAATGGAAATATCTTGTTACATGTCATAAAACACTAATGATATAAATATTGTGAATACTGTGCATATTTCAGGCCTTCATTTCACTGAATCATTCTGTGTAGGAAATTTTTAAAAAATTATAATCTTCGAGTAAATTCGAAATGGTAATGAAACTGGACTAGGCCTACAACTTGAGTCATTAGAAAATTAAGGATAAAGCTGAATACAGAAACTCACTTATTTCTCTAGAGAGCAAACATAACTTCTTTGTTAATGCAAAATGTTCTTTTTGCGCATTTCTTCTATTAACCTGTAAATGTAAGCAAGTCTAAAATCACTTTTCCTCAAGACACAAACAAGTGCGCGCCGCCATTTTTTCACTGCCCGGATGTAATAACAAATATTTTACAAAATATTTATGTCAAATACCAAAGAAAATAATTTCAATGAAAATTTTCTTTAACATTAAATCTAATTGAGTCATTTAATTTGTTAATCACTTTTTTCCAAACGATTTTTCTATGTGTTGCTATGGCAATTGAGTAATCAAAGATGTCGTCCACCAAGAGTTCGGTTGGTCGTGATGTTGAAGCGAAAGAATATCTCGAGGAGCACCGTGTTTTGGAGCTTTTTAATAACATGACTTCTCAGCTGATATACAACAGACCTGGTACAGTTCTTTTTTCTGCTTCTCTCTTTTTTTAACATCATATTTGAATGAAATGTTTTCAAAAACAGTGGGGGGGGGGGGGTCTTGAACTTTTTTCTATGAAATACAACGATAAAATAATGATGCTATAGCCTATGAACAAAGCCTAGCTACAAACCTGTTCCTAGACACAGATAATTCTAACTGGTATTATATTTTATTATCCTTCAGAATTATACAGTCAATCTGATTGGTTTAGAGCAGGTCACGTGCAGGGAGACAACTCGTGATGTCTCCCTCACGCGCAGGGTGACAACTGTTATCTCCCTTCAGATGACAATGAAATAGCGTAAGCGAGCATGCAGGGTTACAACTGTGTTGTCGCCCTTTGAATGAAACTACAGTGATTTAAGCGAGATAACTCTTATTTACAAGTACAATTAGCCTAATAAATTTTATATGCGGGATCGGTAAACAATAAATTCTAACGATGACGTCAAAATTGTCTGTTGACATATTTTGAAAGTATAGAATCAGAGCAGAGTAGAAGAAAACAAGAGGTTTGATTACTATTTTCTACTCTACATAATTGATAATTTTATATTCTTCAGGAAGCGCCCTCGGGTGACAACCCTACTCAGACCTGATAATTGGTGATGTCTCCCTTCTGAACAGTCCATAATTGTATAATATAGTTCAATTTGCATATCTCTATCTAATCCGAGGTTCCTCTGACTCTAACCCCCGCTTTTATATTATGACTTGTGCGGGGGAGAGTCAGAGCACAAGTCATAATATAAAAGCGAGGGTTAGAGTCAGAGGAATCTTGGATTAATCTCTATCAGTCTATATGCAATGTGTTAGATCTAAACCTCACTGAGAATAATAGCACAAGGCCTCTGGGTTTCTATTGTGGCGGTCAGATGGGTTCGATCGAAGGTGGCCAGATAGCTCAGTTGGTAGAGCACCTGACCAGAGTTTCAGGGGGCCCTGGTTTGAATCCTGGTCTGGTCCGCTGCATTTTCTCCTCTCCTATTACATTTGGTGCCGTGCCATTCCCTGGAACTGAAAGGTGAGAGGCCTGCCTGGGTTGGGGTCTTTGGAGGGCCAAAGACCTTTAAGGAAGGAGGAATGTGGCGTTCAGCTGGGTTCATTGCCAGTGGCCAGATAGCTCTTGACTGGAGTTTCAGGGGGGTCTAGGTTCAAATCCCGGTCTGATCCGCTGCATTTTCTCCTCTCCCGTTACACTATCAATAAACCATTTATTGATCAGATTGATATATATATATATATAATATATACCCATTCTTTATAGAAGGGATCACTCTGATCAATCATATAACAGCTTATTGATAGAAATTCAGAGACCTGTGATAAAAGAAAATCACAACATCATGAATTTTTTATGAAATGTAGCCTCAAGAATCTTAAAAAAATATTTCAGAAAACCCAAAGAAGTATATGATAGAATTGCTTGAGAAGCTTCAGAGGTCCAGAGCCACAAAGCATGACTATCCTTGCCTGTTTGACGACACTAACATCCAGTCAGTGTATAACATGCTGGATCCTACAAACAGGGGATTTATCACAATGCAACAGTATAGAGAAGGTACATATTGTATATTATAACTTCATGTTTTTGCACATTATTAACTTATTATCACAATTAACTTAAATGTCTGAAGCATAAACAATATTTGATGTATGATAGTATGGTACAGACTATAAACATGTCTTCTTATTCTGTCAGTTACTCTGTTTAAAAAGTATTTTTCCTACAAAATGTCCTTGTGTATGTCTATGATATCTGTAATCTAACTGTGTTACTGTTATCGTGTACATTTTTTTTCTTTACAGCCATGTCAACACTAGGTATATCACCTGTCGAGGAGAATATTGAAGGAGCAAATGAAGACAAAATCAATTTTGATGTATTCTTATCACAAGCGTAAGTTTTTCCTTATCTTTTACTGATTTTTACTGATAAAACTCTGCAGTTAAAAGGAATTCAAATTGCTTCGAAATTTTGCTTCTTTATAATTATGATACTGCATATCTGAATAAGAATTACAGAGAAAAGGTTTTCTACAGTGGACCTTTAGATACAATTGTATCCGGATGCCAGATATCCGATGCTTCAGTATCTGGACAATTTTTCATAGGAGTGGAATTTTTCAATGTTATTTTGCCTAGACAAATTGACTAGGAACCAAAGAGTCTGGATAAATGGGGCCTCACTGTACATTAATATAAATAGTTCCTTAAAACTGCAATTTTCTTATGAGCAAGTTCTCTGTAATGGCAAAGTTTTTCTGATATCTCAAATGCATGTCTCATACTGATATTTACTGATTTTATTGATATCTGAAATAAATGTGTAACCTGGATTATTATTATTGGTTTATTGGTTTATTTCCTTTTTTTTTTCAAATTTATAACTGATAAGTGATAAGTTTTAAAACTATTGTGAATTCCTACCAAAATCTTTACAAATTACTTATTTTATAATTCTGGCAAATAATATTCATTGCAGTTTTGATAAAGAGCACTTAATAATTACAACATTTTTTTTTACAATAAATCAATTTTAATAAAAATTGAAATTTTGTAACAGATATTAAATGGAGAAAATATTGATTAAATTTTACAGCTTAGCAAGGTTTTGGAATATTAAAATTTCAAATAAGGAGTTAAATTTTAAAATAAGAATGTAAAGGGCCATCAACTTATTTGTTTGTAAGTGGATATTGAGTAAATATGTTTTACTTGAATGTCTTATATAGTTATGCTATTTTTTCCTCTTTTGCAGGAGAACTGGCCTAAGTAAAGCATCAGCAACATTTAAAGAAGCATAGTATCTAAAAGACTTTAAAATCAACTCTCACATTGTACATATATTGTAAATATTAAATATTCATTTATTTCACAGTTGAAAATCTCATGTTTTTGTTAAACTTATATCACAAACATTTGTGTTTGTTTTTGTTTTATTTATCTCATAAACAATGATGGTGTTTTAACTGTTTTTATGAGATTCAATGCTCTTTGAAGAAGGAAATTTAATTCTTAAACCAGGAACGGACCACCCCCTCTTTTATTGTATTCAAAGATAATACATACATACATGTAGTACAGAGTGTACATGTACATAAGCACATGTATATTAAAACTAATACATTAAACAGTTGTGATACTTATACATGTATGCACATGTGTGTAGAGGCATATCATCATTCATATGTAAATATATTGGATGGGGGAGGGGTCGAGGGAGGGCACTGTAAGATGGGTGGCTGGGGCTATAAGGAGTTATGGTGAAGAAAAAAAAATAATTCCAAAAACTTAAGCCTCTTTAAATACCCCTCGGATATGAAAGTTTTACAAACACTTAGAATTTACGACCTTGATCTTCCCTGGGCCATAGGAAGTTATGGAGTAGTTTCACTGCAAAGGTTTGCCTGAAAGCTTCTCGAGGTATCGCAGAAACGAAAGTGTTAAAGCAGACAACTTTTGAATTTATGCTTTGACCTTTTGACCTCAAAATCACCAGGGCCTTTCTTACGCCGTATAGATTTATGTTTCTCCCAAGAATAAAATGTGTAAATAAAAAAAAAAGATTGCTAGTATTATACAAACATTACCAATAATCATGAACATTTTACCAGTAATTAAGTAACAATTTTTTCAACAGTCTACTGGAATTCCCATGGGTAACAATTGCGCCTTGTTATCAACAGACCTAGTTTTGTGTTCATATGAAGCAGATTTGTCCAAAATCTTATGCGGCCGTCAACTCGACATTTAGATATATATATATCGAAGAAGAATTGTCAATTTTAAAACGATCATCATGATCAATTCCGTTTTTACGGCTATACGATATATCCCGGTGAGCTTGAGATAAAAGATACCACAGAGTTTGACACATCTGTTTAGACATATCACTTGAAAGAAAGCGTTAATGGTAATCTAACTACCAGGCTTAATGATAAAGGAGATGTCTTACTTTTCAATCAGATTGCAGTATATACCTTCATCACCTGCATACGGGGTTTATATCTCTCAGTTGATTCGATCGATACGCAAGAGCATGGTCCACGTATGAACAAAAGGAGGCAAGTTACCGAAACAAGAATATACCAAGAGTCTCGATTATAGTCATGATTTCGTAAGTTCTACATAAAGCTTTCCTTTACTAGCTGTCAGCCTTACGTTGTACAAATTTTGCAAATGGCAAAAGACGCATTATAAATTTATGAAATTTGTGTGAAATTTGCACGATAAGGCCGGTACTTAAGATATTAAAATTAATGAAAAAAAACATGTTTTACTTGTCCCGTGAAAACTATTTACCTGTATGAACAATGTTAAGCCCACTTGTGAAAAAAAAAACATTTAAAAAGTCATGTGAGTTCTAAATTAAACATTCCTCAATTTTGTATGATCAGCTGCCTTGGACGAGTGAGCATCCTCTGCCGACTGGTCACACCCGTCGTGTGCTCCTTGTCATGATCGGAAAATAACGGATAAATCCGTTGTCAATTCAGTGTGTAAGTAATGGCTTTACAATTAGAATGAAAACCGTCAGTGGGCATATGATATATAATGATATTTGTGAATTTGCTGACAAGGTCATTGTATCGACCATAGAACTTGTTTTTGAGAAAGCATGGTTTCATGCTGCAAACTATTTTTCATTCAAATCTATTGCTTTTGTTGTAAAAGATGTTGAGATTTTGCTATTTTAGAACAAAGAGAGTCTAGATCTCAAAACAAGATCACAATACATTTGTATTGTTTATGAGATTTTTAAGGTCTCTTTAAGATTTTGAACAAGCGTAACCATAGATGCAGCAGATATGCGTCGTAGCCTCTGAACGCCTGGAATTAATAATAACCCCTCCCCCGATGTATGTGCCTTTATCCTCTTATCTTTCTAGATCTAGAGTTATTGATCAATTCAACAATACAAAAATTTATGTCACCAAAACTACTGAAGAAGGAGCGTTGTCTAGATTGTTACAAATGACATGCTATAGTACTTGACCTATATTCCTGACCTTATTACCTTGATTTTCAAGTTTTGTCTAGTTTTGAATCAGATATACATTTATGATTATGGAGATAACGAACAGTATTCAAGCCCAAAAATCTATTAAATAATACAAATTTTGGAATTGAGCAAATTTTGATCTCTGACAAATTTGGATCAGGTGCCATGGAGGAGTGAGCATCCTCTGCCAACCGGTCACTCCCACCGTTTACACCTTGTCATGATCGAGAACAGTTAAATCTAAGCTTTCGTAAATATATACTAATAAAATAAACAGAAAGGAATCATTTGATACTTCCAATATTCATGTTACAAGTTGCTTATCATAGAATGTCCTAATATGATTCGCTGCAAGGAAAACAATCAAGATTCGTAAATTTTCCGAAAGACGTCGTTACGCTCAGCCCACAAACATTTAATGAAACTTCCTACGGTAACGTGTTGACTCAAGACCTCGGGTATTTGGAGAATGGTAAATTTTTTTAATGTACACTGCCTGTAAAAATTTAATTGTTCTTAATTTTAATTGATACTAATATTAATTATCTTCTGGACATTATCCTGTGGACTTCTATCGTAGAATTCCTAGAAAAAAGGACTATATTTTCAGAAGTAAAAATTATAGTAAATATATTTCTTATGAATGTGAAAGTATCATTGTATATAGAAAGTATTATTGTTAACAATAAAAGCTAATTTTACATGGGAAATATATAATCAACTAAAAATGACCATTATCAAGCAAATAAGTGTCTTTTAAGACCAAAGCATTTCGATGTTTTCTCTCAAATTAAGTGGTTGTTGAATATAAATTTGAACTCCAAAACTAATTATAATCCAAACTTGCAAACTGAATTGGAAGTTTTTACATATACGAACTGTATACAAACTGTAGCCTACATTTTGAATCCAGGAAAAAATAGATAAGGAACAAGGAAGCAAAATATAAAAACGAAAAGCTAAAAACTGAAAAAGAGCATGAGTCGTGAATTAGGAAACATTGTCATTTATTCCTGATGTTAACTAAATGACGAATGACATATCACATAAAGTCTGGTCGAATTCATATGTTTGAATAGGTAAGTTTAATTGATAAATTTCTAACTTTTGTATTCAAATTACATGTACACGTGTATATAAAATTTGACTTCATATTGACAGATACGTTAAACTTTACGTTTTTATCATTCTTTTCCTAGTGAGTTTTTAAATGGCTACTCCCATCTCCTGGGCTCAAGATGTCATCACATGTGACCTATGTGATAACCCAACCGAGCAGTTCTGTAACAACTGTCAAGTTAGTCTGTGTGTGGATTGTGTTAGTAAACATGTGGATAGCCGTAAGTCCCTCCCTCATGAAATTGTTCCTTTTAAGAACAGAAAGAAACCAATGGTATGTGAGGCCTACTGTCAACAGTGTGATGGACCTGTGTGCTTCAAGTGTATCCTTGACAACCATAAAGGTGATGATGGCGTAGAATTATCAAAGGTAGTGGCAAACAAAAAGGAAGAAATTGAAAAAGATACAAATGAAATTGAAACTGTTATCATTCCAAAGTGTGAGAAAAGGGAGAAGGAAACCAAAGTTAGAGCCTCCAAATGCACCGCTAAGTATGAGGAGTTAGAGGAAGAAACTGAAGAGCACAGGATATTATGGCATAAGGAAGTTGACACCATTTTCAACAAATTTTGCTGTCTGATTAAATCATTGAGGGATGATCATCTACATACTCTAGAAACACATCAAAATGACCTCAAAACCTTGATTCCAGAAATGAAGAAAACAGTTGAGCGAAACAAAGAAATTTTAAATAATGACAGACTTTCTGAAGTCATAAACTACAAATCAAATATAATTGAATACAGGAACATACAAACTGATATCCATTTCGAAATTCCGTCTCTGAATGCAAAAATAGTTCAAGGGAGTGAACTTAAAATAGAAGTAGGAGGTTACATGTCAACATTGACACATAATCTAGATTTATTTACGAGCGAGTTAAACAAAGTTATAGCCACAATTCCAACTAAAGTTAAACCTCTACTCAAGGTGGTCTGTGTAGGATCCGATAAAGCTTGGATCAGTGGAAAGGACACAACCATATACTGTGTTGACATACACGGAGAAGTACAGGACTCTATCAAAACGGCCTCTTTAGAAAGGCCTACAGACATTACACTGACAAAACAGGGTGATCTGATATACACTGATTATAAAAATAAAACTCTGAACATTGTCAGACAAGGGAGGATAGAGGTATTGGTCACTACACAAGAAGGCTGGAAACCAAGGGGCCTTTGTGCCACCGGATCAGGTGACGTATTGGTCAACCTGTATAATGGGAGTCGAAATAAAATCGTTCTCTTTCAAGGACAAACAGTGAAACAGGAAATATATAAAGATGGCAACGGAAAAGAAATCTTTAAAAGGGGTAAATTTAAACTGCTTTTATCAGAAAACAACAATGAAGACATTTGTATTTCTGATCCTAATGCCAACATGGTGATTGTGTTGGATAACGTAGGATGTGTTCGATTTCGATACGATGGGACACCTGCCAGAAAGGAGGAGGTATTTTGCCCTAGCCAAGTAGTAACAGACTCCATGAATCAGATTATTGTGGCAGATTACAACAACGACTGTCTACACATTCTTGATGAGAATGGACAATTCCTTAGGTGTGTAAATAGCTGTGAACTAAATAGTCCTTATGGATTGAGTGTCGATACTGAGGGAAGGATCTGGGTAGGATTGTGTTATTCAGGAGAAATAAAAGTTATACAATACATGAAATAAACAATATAAACGTCTTATGAAGATTGCCGATTATGCAAGATTTATTTACGCTTGCAAATATATTTTGAAACATTACTGAAACTTTTATATTAAATTGATTATATTTATAAATACGTAAGTGTTGTACAAATAATAAATCATGATTTTATGAAAGCTGAAATAAATATATGCGCTAGGTATTGCTAACGCACCACTTATTCTTCTTATCTGTGAATTGAACATTTGCCTCATGTATCGGTGTTAGTATATATAATGCGCCATCTTTTCGAATACATTAGTATTTACAAATGCCTTGGTGTCGTGACAAAACCCAAAATAACTTTCTTGTCCGAAAACCAATTTCCCAACATGCATTGTACACCATTTTGCCAAGATATGCAGTTGCTAATTACATTTGATGGTTCCGAAGTTTACACTAGATGCATACAGTCTCCCATTTAAAATTAAATAAGTACCAGTCCATATAAAAATCATGCAAAAGGTGATTCACTCAGGTTCTCAGAATTCAATGATTTTCCATACATAGATTTCTCTTGACCTATGATCCATGTATGTAAAATAAAAAATCTTTTGGATCATGGTTACTATGGAAACCTGATCAAAGTAATTTCCTTAGCAACCAGCCAATTTTTCTTTTTGAACGCACTGAAAATCACTGATCTTTAAAGCCTGAAATTATATATAAAAACTTTAACAATAATTCTCATTTACTTGTATGATAAAGACACACACTTTAATTGTTTATTACACACAAGACATTAATATTTTATCTGAAGCTAGTACTATGGTAGACATTAGAATATATGTATGTTTTTGCTTTTTTGCTGATTCAGCATTTTCCTTGATTTTGACCATATTCAAGGTCAATTTAAAAAAAATACCAAGCTAATACAGATTTTTCATGACTTTCACATAAAAGTAGAGAACTTTCTCTTTTACAGATTAACTTTGAAAGCGTGGGTTTTTTGAAAAATCCTATTCGTTGCCTAGCAACAAAATTGAATGTTTTGATAACTAAAAAGTGAAAAATGGTAAAGGGTTGGGTAAAAAATCTTATGAATTTTTATCTTTTTGTGGCAGATACAATTTTTCAAGTAATAGAAAATAACTCCCATATAATTTTAAAAAGAAAGAATAATTTATAATCATTAATCTCCATGGCAACAGGAATTTTTCCCTAGCAACAATGCAAAAACAGTTATTTTTTGGCCTTTTTGGTATAGATTTTGATAGATACGAATAGATATTTTTTCTTAAAAATGCGAGTGGGCATAAATGTCAATTTAATATGGGTCTGATAAAGTTATTTTGGTACTTGATTAACTCATGGGTACAATTCTGAACACTTAACGACCACTTTTGTATCTACAATTTACTTTTACATTCAGGCATTTTTTTCGCTAAATTTTTAGGGCTGAAATGAGATCTTCCACAAAAGACTTTATAAATGAAAAAATAAGTAGCTTCAGATACAATATCATTATGTAACAAAACATTTGTATGGATGACAAGATTCCATAATCAAATTATACTTGGGTTGCCATGGCAACTAAATGCACAATGACCAGAAAGCAAACTATCTGTGACCAAAATATTTGAAATTTTAGCTTCCATTAATAAATACTAGTAATACCTTTGCTAGCATTGCAATAAGCAAGCACACAGAAAGCTTTAAAATTCATAATTTAAGAAACTATATATTTTTATGGTTACCATGAGTACGCTTTGAAGCTAGTGTTGCTTAGCAACTGCGTAATATAACCAGATTTTGAAATGTACTAATGTTTCGGGTAAAAAAAATATTATCATTGAAATTAATTCATCATTTAAAAATTCTTATTTAAAAAATTCTACAGCTTTACATTCTAGAAACATTTCATTGGTGGATAAATGCTTTTCTGTTAACATTTTGTTTGGTATCTGCCTGTCTGTTTGTCTGTAGACTTTTCACATTTGTATCTTCTTAAGAACCATTTCACCATAACTTTCCAGAAGCGGAGTTCAAAGTTTAACGTATGAATGTATAGAAAATGTCTTTTTATTGTTTTTAAGTCTTCTTCTTCTCGAGAACAGCAAAACCATGATTAGGCTTAGAAGTATCCTCGGGTTATGGAGATTCAATGTTATTCAAATCATGACCCCTGTGGGTAGGGCAGAGCCACAACAGGTGGTTAAAGTATACAATTGGAATATATAGGAAATACATGTATCTTAAAAAATATTTCTCAAGAACCGCTAAGCCATAATTAGACATATAGAGAAGTATCATCAGCAGGGGCGGATACAGGATTTGTGGTTAGGGGGGCGTGGATAACTTTGTTGAGGCAAGAGGTCTGGGGGCCGCCTTAAGGCCATCAGTGGGTCCAGGGCGAAGCCCTGGTGGGGGTCCAGGGGACGAAGCCCCCGGAAGTTCTTGGGTTTTTGTGTATTTAAAAGTAAAACCAGGCAAAATAATAGTGCATATTTTTCAATTATTTTTATTAAAAGTGGCATATAGGTCCGGATGTTTGAATAATAATTGTATTGAATGTTTCTCAATTCTCATTGTATTGTAACACATGCCACTATAATAAACGATTTACTTACTTATTACTTACTAATAGTGGTATAAGTTAGTGATGTACCAAAGTACGACGTCTTCAATACTAGTCATATCATACTTTGAATGGTGGGGGACCAGGGGGCGCAGCCCCCGGAAGCTCCTGGTTTTTTGTGTATTTTAAGAGTAAAACCAGGTAGAATAACAGTGGTTTGGTTAGTTTTGTACCAAAATGTGGTATTATGAATATAAGTCACATCACACTTTGAAAATTTTAAGGGGGGGGGGGGGGGGGCGTCCCCCACGCCCCCCTTAAATCCGCCAGTGATCAGGTAGTGTAAAATCAAGTTTTTTCAAAACATGACCCCTGGGGTTGGGCACAGACACAACAGGGGCCCAAATATCTTACTTCTTCTTTAGAACAGCAAAACCATTATAAGTCATATTAATATAGAAGTATCCTTACGAAGTGTAGATTTAATGACACCCGAGGGTAGTTCAAGGCCACAACAAGGGGTGAAAGTTTACAAAAAAATATTGGGAAAAAGTATTTTGAAAATTCTTCCCCTTAAGAACAACAAAAATGTGATTAGTAATATTGAAATGGAAGCATCTTCAGGTAGTGTAAATTCAAGTTTGTCTCCCGTAGACATTTCAAACTGATCTGATTTCTGTTCTTTCAAGGCAAAAGTGCTTGAGTAATGTGGGCCTGTTGGCTTCTTTTTCTACAAAATAACGCACTTCTCTCTCCTAAAAATGAAGAAATTACATGTAATATGAAATCAAAATGCATATTGAAAATTGACAGTTCATGAATAAATATCTTGACTATCGCTTTCAATAATAATCACACAAATGATTAGACGAATTGATTTTATATAATTATCAAATTAAGAAACAATCAAACATATATTTCTGTTTCCTTTACAAAGGCACAGAGAGTAATGTAGTGCATATTGAACTAATGTAGTTTTCTGGGGTAAAATATAGGAAAAAAAATACAATTGTAAATATAAAACCTAACACCACCTGTTCAAAGGTTAACGTTTTTGAAGGTAACTCCAGGGTCAAGGTTAAAGGGTCAAGGTTGTTGGTTTTTAAAGAAAGGCCTTGTTCCAAAGATTACATATATGGGAAGTATGAAAGTGCTGGCCTTTACCGTTCAAATGTTATGGCCAAGGTTAAAGTTTGTAAAAGTAGGTCAAACTCCAAGGTCAAGGTCAAAAATATTTATATTTGATGAAAGGCTTTGTCACAAGGATTACATATGTGAAGAATGAAAACTCTAGCCCTTACCGTTCATAAGTTATGCCCAAGGTTAAAGTTAGTAAAAAGTAGGTCAAAATCCAAGTCCAAGGTCAAAGGGTTAAAGTTGTTGATATCTAATAAAAGGTCTTGTTACAAGAATTACATATGTAAATTATGAAAGGCCTAGCCCTTACTGTTCAAAAGTTATGTCCAAAGTTTTTTCGTAAGTATGGAAATGTCCAAGGTAAAAGTCAAAAGGTCAAAATTGTTGGTTTGAAATGGAAGATGTTGCCACAAAGAATTGATATTTGAAATATGAAATTTTAAGTACATGTATCTGCCGTTTAAAAATTAGAGCCAAAGTAAAAGTTTGGATTTTTGTGTAAAATAGGGTCAATCTCCAAGGTCAAGGATCTTGATATCAAATTATAGGTCTTGTCACAAGATATGAATATTGGAAATATGAAAGCCTTTGTTCTTACCTTTCAAAAATTAAGTTCAAAGTTGTATTTGAAAAGTAGGTCAAACTCCAATGTCAAGGTCAAAGGGTCAAACTTCTTGATATCCAATGAGGCGCCTTATCACAAGGATAACATACATTTATGTGAAGTATGAAAGCCCTTACTGTCCAAACATTATGGCCAAGGTTAAAGTTTTTTCTTAAGTACGGAAATCTCCAAGGTCAAAGTTGTTGGTACTCAATGAAAGGTCTTGCCACAAAAAATACATATGTAAAGTATAAAAGTCCTGGTATCTATTGTTCAAAAGATATGACCAAAGTAAAAGTTTGGAATTTTTGTGTAAAAGTGGTTCAAACACCAATGTCAAGGTCAAATTTGTTGGTAACTATGCGAAATATAAAAGTCATAGCTCCACTAAATCAAATGTTATGGGCAAATTGCGGACAAACAGACAGACAGACCTACGGGCACGAAAGAAACTATATACCCCCCGAAACTTCGTTTATTCGTTTACGGGGATGGGTGGGGGCATAAAAATGTATATAAAGTAACAGTTACTCAAATATCATTAGATATTCTTCTATATTAATTATCTTCAGTCTTTTCATTCAATTCTTACTTATTATAATGCCACGACTGAAGAGAACAGTCATTTCTAATATTATAATAAATATTGTACCTAGCTTTTACTACCTCACTTGATCATTCTGGCAAGTTCAGAATTACTAGTATAACCTAGACTAATTTATTAGCTTGCTGGAAAGAGCCAAGAAGATGTAAGGACAAAATGTTAGGGCACTGGAATATTATAAACGAGGTGCCCATTTGTTCTATTGGTCTCTTATTTTTCACCCCAGATTGAAATAACAGTAAAACACAGAAAGCTTATATAGCAGAGTTATTGAGCTGTGTCATTGTCAAGTCCACTCTAGAATTCATTATTCTGAATGGAGACCACCACCACCCCCTAAGTACCTTCTTATCAATAATTTATCAATTCAGCAAATTAAAGTTCCAGTGGTTCTGAAATCTACCTCTGTGTTTTATGATGGCTACAGCGCTAACTCACCTCTCTCTTTAAAAGAATTGTTTGTAAGTACTAGAAAATAGTGCTATGGTAATGTCTTTTTCCATTTCAGTCGCCCGCGTGGCGCAGTTGTTAGAGCATCTGCTCTAGAGATGAAAAGTAAGAAGCTGGTCCTTACGTCGCAGGTTCGAATTCCACTGTGGGACGTGGAGACTGGTCCTTCGGATGAGACCGTATAAACCGAGGTCCCATGTCACAATAGGTGCCGGCACGAAAAAGATCCATTACTGCTCTTAAAAGGGCCGTAAATGCCGAGTATAGGATACAATTTGCACCTCTCCACCGGCAAGTGGTGGCGTCTCCATAAAAATGAAAAATTCTCGAGAGGCTCTTTCTCTCTCTCCCCCCCCTCTCTCTCTCTATTGCTCTCTCTTTCTTAAAATAAAAAACACATCATTCTTTTTCTTTTGAAATACGTATATAATGCTGTATGTTGTGTGAATTAAAAAAAAATTCTCGAGAGGGACATTAAACAACATACAATGAATCAATCAATCTTCCATTTCAAAGTACAGCGATTGATTACCAGATACTTTCAAAACCAATAGACATTTTCACAAAAAAAATGTCATAGATAAGTTTCAACCTTTAGAGAAATCTTTACGAGGTTTCACAAAAATTCGTAGATGTCCTTGCCTGTAAAATTTAACAAAGCTTTATGAGAGCCTTTATCTTTAACATAGAATAGTAGCTACAGAACTGTAGCTCTCTGCTTGAGAAAATTCGGACAGATGAAGCAGAGATTCTCAGATCTTAGCGTTGTAAAAACCTTCGATTTACACCGACGATTTTTTTTCGCTACTTCAGGTAATTTATTTTGTGTAGTTTCAACTTTCTCTGTCTTTTAGAATTGTATCCTATAATTAATTATATGTTTTATTCTTTTTTTTTTTTTTTAATTTATTAAAGTTTATTTACCTTTTAACGGTCCGAAACAGTCATGTTAATAGTTTTAAACTCTGATGGGCCAGTTGGCTTAAAGAAATAAAGAAACTGAAACTGAGTTTTGTAGTTTCATAGTTTGTCGGTTTAAAAGAGTTCCGTTTTGACGTCCGTAACCAAAAACAGCTATTTGTTAGCGTTGAATGGTAAGTAAATTATCAAGAATTTAAGTTTAATGTATGATTATAATTATAAAATACCTTTTTAAAGCTGAGGGAATTATAAAATAGAAGAAACACCCGACGTGAGCGACAAAAAATCGTCGGCGTAAATCGAAGGTTTTTACAACGCTTGGACCAGAAGCTCTCTGCTTTATCTGTCCGAATTTTCTCAAGCAGAGAGCTACAATTCTGCAGCTAATAGAATAGTACCTAAGCTATATTAAATCAATATCACGTTATTATATCCATGGTAATCATAAAAAATATACTTTATGTAGAAAAACGAATGCTAAAGGTACTTGAATAACCAGTTAGTTTAGCCCATTAAGCAAAAACTGGGGGCCAAGTATAGCTGTAGTGTACTTTGTAAATAAAAAGTTTTTTTGGCCAGTGTGCAACTTATTACCATGGCAACCCAAGAATTAGTTACTCTATGGAATCTTTTCATCAACAGAGGTATTTTGATATATACTACTTGTATCTATTTGTTTCTTTTTTTCATTCAGAACGCCTTTTTTTGGAAAATATTATTTCAACTTCAAAAATAAATGACTGTATGTTAAAAGGTAAAGTGGTTACAAAATTGGTTGCTAGGTTTTCAGAAATGTTGCCATGGGTTAATAAAGTAAAATTTACTTATTTCAAACCCATATTAAATGGACAATTTGCCTAATTACAATTTTGAGAATAAATGTCGATTTATTTCAAATATAACATTTTAAAAGGGCGAAAAAATAACTGTTTTTGCATTGTTGCTAGGGAAAAATTCCTGTTGCCATGGAGATTAATGATTATAAATTATTTTTTCTTTTTAAAATTATATAAGAGTTATTTTCTATTACTTGAAAAATTGTGTCTGCCACAAAAAGATAAAAATTCATAAGATTTTGACCCAACCCTTTACCATTTTTCACGTTTTAGTTATCAAAACATCAAATTTTGTTGCTAGGCAACGAATAGGATTTTTCAAAAAACCCACGCTTTCAAAGTCAATCTGTAAAAGAGAAAGTTCTCTACTTTTATGTGAAAGTCATGCAAAATCTGTATTAGCTTGGTATTTTTTTTTAATTGACCTTGAATATTGTCAAAATCAAGGAAAATGCTGAATCAGCAAAAAAGCAAAAACATACATATATCCTGATGTCTACCATAGTACTAGCTTCAGATAAAATATCAATGTCTTGTGTGTAATAAACAAATAAAGTAAGTGTCTTTATCATACCAGTAAATGAGAATTATTGTTAAAGTTTTTATATATAATTTCAGGCTTTAAATATCAGTGATTTTCAGTGCGTTCAAATAGAAAAATTGGCTGGTTGCTAAGGAAATTACTTTGATCAGGTTTCCATAGTAACCATGATCCAAAACATTTTTTATTTTACATATATGGATCATAGGTCAAGAGAAAACTATGTGTGGAAAATCATTGAATTCTGAGAACCTGAGTGTATCACTCAAATATCACTTTTGCATGATTTTTACACGGACTGGTACATAATATGCAGCGATTGAATATTATATCGCCTGCTAGTCAACGAAAGCCCATGAAGACATTATAGTGTCCGTTTAAGCACACTCTTCTAAGGTCAAATACTGCATAAGCAGATTTTAAAAATATTTTCATAATTAGTACAATCATAAAAAAATTAGAAATTTATTCCTCCAAAAAAGTATGTACACGATTTTGATTTATTCTATGAAATGGTCACGCTTCATTAACATTGTAATTTTATATCAATTTAGACATTAAAACGTTTTTTTCTTGCTTAAGTAACATAATAACATATCAAATACATTATATACAAGTTTTGAAAAATAAAATATCGTATTCATCTGGTGGTGCGTTAGCAATTTTTTTCTATGTCTGTATATATATTTCATAATTTATATTTCTTTTTTAAATTTAATATGTAAATCCATTATTAAAAAATTCTATTAATTTAAAACTAAAATAAGAATGTGTATAAATACATGTATTAAATTCAATCTAACGCTGCACGTATGTTTCTTATGTTAAAAGTTTGTGTTAGAAACGTGTTCAGATATCGTTTATCTTCAGGATCCGTTTATTACAGTCACATATATCACTCCTAAGTGTATCTTATGATACCCAACCGACTTACTTGATGCTCAACAATTTACTATCATGTTTTACATCCACCATAGAGTAAACCAAGAATGTTTAATGAATTCAAGGTACATGTACATTTTCTTAATAGAAACTCAGAAAATTTTCTTTGTGCAATTTTAATTTTCATACAAGATAAACTTGATGTCAAAAGTATACGTTCATGCAGTGTCTGTAAAAGGTGTACAGTTTTTGCTTCATTTCACAGTAGTTGTAAGGGAAACTTGTTCAACTGTTAAAAGTCACATATTTAAAATTGTTTTCACAGGTTTACTTCACACATTTACAAAAAGCAGGAAGTTCATTTATTGTCATTTCATAAAGTTTACGAGTAGGTGTACAGATCAACAATCATAAATGTATGTACATGTATGAGTAAAATTACATTATAATTGCAGCAACAAAGTTCGAATAGTTCGAAAAAGCTACTTTTAGCATATAGATCACAGTCAAAGTCACAAGTTCATTGACCTTGGTGTTTTTGAAAGAACTTAATTAGTGGAGTTAGCATACCGAATATGGAGTCTCTATCTATTTTGATTCAAAAGTTATGACAAAAGTTAGAAAAAGCTATTTTTAGCATATAGGTCACAGTCCTTGGTGTTATTTGAAAACAAGAGGCCCATGGGCCACATCGCTCACCTGAGAAGCTTTGACCATTCTGTTCTTTACCAGATTCCCCCCTTGTTATACATAATGCATCCCCACCCTACCCCACTGATCATAATTTAGACATTTTGAAATCTACACTACCCCATGATCCTTCCATGGGCACATATGTTTCAGCTTTTTTGGCCCAGTGGTTCCTGAGAAGAAGATTTTTGCTATATATTTCTATGTAAAACTTTGATTCCCTATAATGGCCCCGTCCTTCCCCCGGGGGTCATGATTCTTACAATTTAGAATTTACACTACCCCAGAATGCTTCCACATAAGCTTCACTTTTTCTGGCCCAGTGGTTCTTGAGAAGGATATTTTCAAAGATTTTTCCTATATATTTCTATCTAAACTTTGATTCCCCATTGTGGCCCCGCCCTTCCCCCGGGGGTCATTATTTGAACAATTTAGAATCTACATTATACCAGGATGCTTTCACATAAGTTTCAGCTTTTCTGGCCCAGTGGTTCTTGTGAAGAAGATTTTCAAAGATTTTTCCTATATATTTCTATGTAAAATTTTGATTCCCCATTGTGGCCCCGCCCTTCCCCCGGGGGTCATGATTTGAACAATTTAAAATCTACACTATACCAGGATGCTTCCACATAAGTTTCAGCTTTTCTGGCCCAGTGGTTCTTGAGAAGAAGATTTTCAAAGATTTTCCCTATATATTTCTATATAAAAGTTTGATTCCCCATTGTGGCCCCGCCTTCCACCGGGGGTCATGATTTGAACAATTTTGAATCTAGCATTATCCCAGAATGCTTCCACATAAGTTTCAGCTTTACTGGCCCAGTGGTTTTGAGAAGAAGATTTTTTAATGACCCCACCCTATTTTTGTCTTTCCTTGATTATCTCCCCTTGCGATGGGATATGTCCCTTCATTTTAATAATTTAAATTCTCCTTCACCCAAGGATGCTTTGTACCAAGTTTGGTCAAAATTGGCCCAGTGGTTCTTGAGAAGAAGTCGAAAAATAAAAATACAGACGGACAGACAGACGGACGGACAGACGGACGGACGACGGACAAAATGTGATCAGAAAAGCTCACTTGAGCCTTCGGCTCAGATGAGCTAAAAAGTATGCATACCAAATATGAACTCTCTATCTCTCAAGGTTCAAAAGTAATGGCGAAGGATAAAATTGACATCAGACAGACAAACAAAAAGGACAAAAATAATTTACGCCCCGAATATATCGATTCGGGTACGTCATAATTATTATTGTCTTCAGTTTGGTTTTCACAATCAGTGATTCGTTATTTCAAAGTGGTCTTTTAAAATGTAAAAAATTATACTTCTATATTTTTTTCACTACTTGCAATGTAATTTGTATTTTGAATAGAATGTCTATATACGCTCATCCTAGAAGTAAAGTACGGCTGCGATAAATTCATTCTTGATTGAAACTAAATGGTTTGAAATACATTAACAATTTCATGGAATTCACACTGTGACTATAATCGAAAATTTTTCTCCATTTAATAAACTTTAATTTCACTGTATACGAGGGTTATTATAAGTTCGTAGACTGATGCGGTAAATTAATGCTATATAGTCTGTATTTGTAGAATTTATAAGGAACATTAGCAACAAATGTTTAAGATGAGTTGAAAATTTAAGCTTTAAACATAGGCATGTAGGTTGATAAAATAGCTAAATAATCATTCAATAAAAAAGACATTTAATGACGCCGTTTATTTTGTCGACGTCCTGCACCGTCATTGTTTCTCAATGCCCGCTTCCACAGTGACTTTTTTATACACTTAACTTGATGAAATTCCCTGTAGTTAAATAAAATGAAACATTTACCACCGGTATTTTGACTAAATTATTGTTTTCTTTATTTCATCTAGGACAGAAACCCCTAAAAAAAAAGTGTGAGGTGCAAAACAACCGGCTGCTTAATATAATTATGCTATCAGTCGTCATTTATCTTTGATCTTATTTAGCAATACAAACTTAACTACCTTAAAATGATTAAAAATGTTCAATATCCCTTCATCCTACATTGATTACCTTACAAATCCTTATGAACGCCATCTGCTGGTTCGAACGAATGTTTTCTTTGGTTTGACATCAGTGGACCTTACCAGTATAACACTACTCTCATCAGCTTTTGTTTCTCACGCAAAAACTCCTTTCCTTAGAATCATCTGTTGTCAATAATTATTATATGCATGGGGATATGTTCAATTTGAGAGTAATTTTTAAGTTAATAACTATATAGTCAGTAAACTAGTCAGGCGTAGATTTTACCATATCATTACAATTTTGTAAATAAAATACATCTTTTTCCCCAGTTACTTGGACCAAACTTTCATTGTTGATATATCTAGGAACGGACACTACCAAACTTGCTTCGAATGCCGGAACTTACTTAAAATGACATTTTCAAGATGAATTGCCTGTTGAAAGTTTTAGAAGCATTTCCATTCCCAAATGAATATAAGGCGAACCTCGACCAAACTTGCATGGATGACGAATCTAGGATAGTACACCATAAACCTGGACCGAATTTGGGATATGACGTATACTTTATTGATCCTTTCCTTAATCATAGATGTGAGAAAAAGGACATCAATCAGCCAAACTCGTCCATGAAATTTATTAAGACCCGACACTCTTAACCAAACTTTGTGACATTTTTCTAATTTTAATTTTGATTCATACATCATAATATAGCAAAGAGTGTTTCGGCAGCTATATGCCCTATTACCTGCTTCATCAGGGGTCCACCTTAGCAGTGTATTCTTGTGGTAAACGTGATCTAATAATCATATCGCCTTTTGCTTTTGTGCTTGCTATTAGCTACAACTGGTTCCCATGTAAATATTTCTTTGCATCTTGTATCTGTTTTCATTTCATTCCAATATTTTAAGATGTTTTCATTTCATTCCAATTTTTTAAGATGCGTCTTTTTAATCCTTTGATTCTCGGATCATATTTTATAATCATAACTAATGGATTGTGGAATTTAGATTCACTGATGTTTTTATTTAGCATCTTATTTCTGTCCGTTCCAGTTACGCCCGTGATAATAGGGTCTATTTCTGTATCAGAGTAGCCTCTCTTTGATAAGTGTTTCTTGAAGTCTTGTAGGATTGTGTTGAGGTTTGCAGTGTCATTGGTATTTCCCATATGTCTTATGCATTCTCCCTTAATAAACCCTTTGAATACCGCTGGGTTGTGAGAGCTTTCTCTTTGTAGATATTGAAAATTATTTGTTGGTTTAATGTATGACTTAATATCTTGTTTGTTGGATTCTTGGAATTTCCTTCTTTGTATACTGCTGTGTTTAAAAAATTCACAGAGTCAATTGAGATTGCAAAAGTGAATTTCAAGTGCTGGTGGTATTGATTGCCAATTTGAAAGAAATCAATAATCTCATTCTCAGACTCATTGAAAATGATGAAACCATCATCTCTCAATCTGCCGTGAAACAAGACTTTATTGGCATATTGAAACTGCGCCATGATTGATTTAGTTATCTGGAACATTTTTATATCATATACCTCCAGGGAAGCAGTTGAATCCATTGCGCAACCGATTATTTGTTTTTAATATTTTCAACTTTAAACTCAAAATAATTATTTTCAAGCATGCACTTTAGAAGAAAGAGGAGATCTGAGACCTATGGATAAGGCAGATCTGATAAATCTCGTTTGTTGTTTCGGTAGGCTTCTTCAACAGCGCTTAATAATTCATCAAGCTCCATGTTAGTATACATACTTGTAACATCGTATGTGATCAGTATGATTTGCGATGGTAAGCATAAGGCTTAAATTTTATTGATGAAATTCGTAGTATCCTTTATGTACGCCGATTGTTTTTGAACAATCGGGATTAGAAAGTAATCACAGTGAGCACCAATTCTATGTGTTCGCATTGTGAAATAATTGGTCGTCCAGGTGGTAGCCGTCTGAGGCTGCAAGTGCCGTTCATTTTAGGGAGCAAGTATAAATGTCCGCATTTAAGGGACGAATCGTTATCACTGAGATAACGATGTTTCTTTGTCTAAAGCTCCTCTAATAAACATATCAGATACTTTTTCTTGCATGATATTACGTTAATATGACATATCAGGTTTTTCAACTTCAAGGTAGTGCTTTGATTCAAGTTGACGGAAAGCTTCAGTGACACATTTTTGTCTGTCCATGATGACTACAGTGTTACTTTTATCAGCTTTTTTAATTAAAATATGGCGATTGTTTTTTAATGAGACCAATGCCGCCCTTTCCTGGTTAGTTAAATTATCCCGATATTGTTTTATAGGTATAGATGATAATTAGGGCTTTTCGCTTTCGACGAAAAGACCTATTGTTTTCGTTTTGTTAAGGACTTCCGTCTTCAGCGGAAGACCTCACTGTTATTCTTAGGTTTCTTTACCACTATTTTTATTGTTTGTTTCTTCCTACCTATTTTATGCACGCAATTTCTTGGAAACGGCTGGGTCAATTTTCATGAAACCTTCAGTTCAGGTAGAGAACTAAAAATACTAGAGATATATTTTTTTTATTTTGATGACGTCATTTCCGGTTGAGATTTTTTGCGATTTGGTGATTTTTAGAGGGTAATTTTGTCCGCAGCACTTCTTAGAAAAGCACTTATCACAGGAACCTGAGATTTTCAGTGATGATAGAGCAAGGAATGATTTGTACTAAGAAGTTCATTTTTACCAAGTGCGGCACGTCGGCGCTCACTATGGCCCAAAGAAAGTCATATGGCGAATTTCAACATTTCTAGCACCTTTTCTACGATATCTTTTTACCTGGAAATATTTTCTTAAAACATATAGAACAAACGATCTTTCAAATGATGTATCGAAAAAAGCAGACTGGCCCCTAATAATAAGGGCCTGGAGGGGCCGAAAGTTTTTCCTTTATACCTCAAAAAGTCTTGAGAATTTGTAATACGTCAAAGAAGCAAAGTTGTTCAAAATTTCAAGATTAATCTATTGGAGTCGTCAAAATACTTCCAACATCGTCAATTCCAACCAAACCGGAAGTAGTCAGAAACGCGTATTTTTGCCTTCTTGACAAGTTTTTGGGTAACATATGTCTCTGGAAGCTTAAAAATTACTTTTCCGTCCGTCGTCGTCACTTCCAGTCAAACCGGAAGTAGTAAAAAATGGCTTATTTTTACATTATTAACTACTAGCTTAAGAGGATTCAAAGCATTTTTGGGCGTTTTTTTCTCATTTTTGTTAAAAATGAAAGCTACTTCCGGTCAAACAGGACGGAAGACCTTCTCGTTGCTTTGCAACGAGCTATGCCCTAGTTATGTCGCCCCGAACGAAGTCGGGGACGACATATTGATATTGTACGCATGTTTTTTTTATCCAGGCTGTTTCTCGGAGATGGCTGGGACAATCTTCCTGAAACTTTCCTTCAAGGACGATCACTGGTTGTAGTTGTGCAGTGAGGTCGTTCAGTTCCAATATGTCTACCGTTGCCATGGAAACCTGTAAAAAGCGACAAATTTTGTCCGAGAGTGTTCTCTCTGGTCCCTTAAACGTTCGTCATGAAACTTTTCTTATTTTAATGATTAGTATCTGTAGTTCTGCAACTCGTATTTAAAATTTTCATATAATCGATTATTGCCATGGAAACCAGGTGAAAGTTAAAATTCTTTAATTTCGATTTTCTCAATAACTACTCAGGCAATCGTTTTGAAACTTTCAATGTTTATTCCTTGCAATGTGTCAAAGTGATTTCTACTTTCAAAATAATTGTAATGAGTCGCTCACGGTTGCCATAGAAACGAAACAGAAAAAAAGATTCAGATGTACACATGTGTTCTCCAAGGTCTAGGTCAAAGGGTCAAAGTTCGTCGTATCCAATATAAGTTCTTTTCACAAGGATTACATATTTGAAATACGAAAGCCCTAGTACTTACCGTTCAAACGTTATGGCTATTTACTATGTTCAAGACGCCCCCCCCCACTTTTTTTATGAAGCACACAGCCAAGTAGAATACACAGATATAACATATACAACTTACAAGTAACTTTTTAAAATCTTCATTCATAAAATTCAGTTCCCGTCATGTGATATTTTGCCATCATTCATTCTCCTTCTGTTTTGTCTCTTGAATTTATAAATATTTTATTTTATCTATATAAAAAAAAAATAACGATTGTCAGCTGCATTTATTATCATTTCGCGTTTTCTTGTATATCTATCACTTGTATATTATTCATTTCATTAGATAGTGCAAGTATAAATTAAAAAATCGGTACGTCATTTCCATAGTTTTTATTCATTCATAAATTCTTTGATCCGCTCCTGATGGTTCGCAAAGCCTTGATCACCACTGTATACAAAACATTCATCTCGCCGAAAATGTTCATGATTCCGCTAAACTGAGAAAGTTCACACATGATTTATTATCTCATAACACACATCAGCTCTCTGCAATGCAGAAATGCTCGAAATGAAGGGGAAAATTCAGGAGTTATTGATGAGAAAAATTCAGGAGTTATTATTATGTCGCCCCGAACGAAGTCGGGGACGACATATTGATATTGTACGCATGTTTTTTTTATCCAGGCTGTTTCTCGGAGATGGCTGGGACAATCTTCCTGAAACTTTCCTTCAAGGACGATCACTGGTTGTAGTTGTGCAGTGAGGTCGTTCAGTTCCAATATGTCTACCGTTGCCATGGAAACCTGTGAAAAGCGACAAATTTTGTCCGAGAATGTTCTCTCTGGTCCCTTAAACGTTCGTCATGAAACTTTTCTTATTTTAATGATTAGTATCTGTAGTTCTGCAACTCGTATTTAAAATTTTCATATAATCGATTATTGCCATGGAAACCAGGTGAAAGTTAAAATTCTTTAATTTCGATTTTCTCAATAACTACTCAGGCAATCGTTTTGAAACTTTCAATGTTTATTCCTTGCAATGTGTCAAAGTGATTTCTACTTTCAAAATAATTGTAATGAGTCGCTCACGGTTGCCATAGAAACGAAACAGAAAAAAAGATTCAGATGTACACATGTGTTCTCCAAGGTCTAGGTCAAAGGGTCAAAGTTCGTCGTATCCAATATAAGTTCTTTTCACAAGGATTACATATTTGAAATACGGAAGCCCTAGTACTTACCGTTCAAACGTTATGGCTATTTACTATGTTCAAGACGCCCCCCCCCCCTTTTTTTTTATGAAGCTTTAAAAAATACTTGTATATTATTACATTTCTGTTTTCTTAATTAAAATGGTATTTTCATTTTTTATCAATATAAATTTTAAATCGGTCCGTGTTCCAAGTTTACATTATCAAAATTCTTGCCGAAAATGTTATGATTCGCTAAACTGAGAAAGTTACACATGATTTATTTCTCATAACACAATCAGCTTCTGCAATCAGAAAGCTCGAATGAAGGAAAATTCGGAGTTATTGATAGTAATGCAGTTATTATTATGTGCCCCGAAAAGTCGGGGAGATATTGATATTGTACGCATGTTTTTTTTATCCGGCGTTCGAGATCTGGGACAATCTTCTGAAACTTCCTTCAAGGACATCCTGGTTGTTTGTGCAGTGGCTGGTCATTCCAATATTCTACCGTTCCATGGAAACCTGTAAAAGTGCAAATTTTGCCAGTGTTCTCTCTGCCCTTAAAGCGTCATGAAACTTCTTATTTTAATGATTATCTGTAGTCTGCAACTCGTATTAAATTTTCATATAATGATTATTGCCTGGAAACCTGAAAGTTAAAATTTTTAATTCGATTTTCTGAAAACTACTCAGGCAATTTTTGAAACTTTCAATTTTATTCTCAATGTGTAATGATTCTACTTTCAAATATTGTAATGAGTCCTCACGGTTGCCAAAATTCAGAAAAAAAGATTGTACACAGTGCTCAAGGTCTAGGTCAAAGGGTAAAGTTCGTGTACATATAAGTTTTTTCCAAGGTTACATATTTGAAATACGAAGCCCTATATAGTTCCGTTATGGATTACTATTTCAAGAAGCCCCCCCCTTTTTAAGCACAAGCCAAGTAGAATACACCCCATATACTATTACAGCACATTTAAAATCATATTCATAAAATTCAGTTCCCAGTGATATTTTATCATCTTCTCCTTCTGTTTGTCCTGAATTTAATATTTTATTTTTCTTATAAAATCGATTGTCAGCTGCATTTATTTCATTTCGCGTTTTTCTTG
>NW_026926731.1:0-28071 GCF_032062105.1 Saccostrea cuccullata | reverse complement strand
ACTGTTGCACCAGAATGTAAAAATATGAGTGACAAATAAGGCAAAAGATTATGTATATTTCATTAAAAAAGATTTGAGATAAAAGATTCATTGGCATAATATGATCTGATTGATTATCTCCATATCCGTCTTTTGGTCACTGTGATTAAAGATTCATAGAAATATTAGAAATAACAACTGAGAATATCACTTTAGTTGTTTTAAAAGCATGTATCAGTATTTTATAAGATATGCTACGAGTCTCCTCATAAGAATTTTTAGAATACTGATCCGATAAAAGGAATGTGAGACAATATGATAATAACTCATGCAAAAAAGATTTATAAGCATTTTGAGGATCTTTTAGTGTCCTAGTGTATTTCAGGGTAAACAATGGCAGTGTTAATATGAATGTTCTAAACATTAGGTATATAACACAGTAATATTGGATCAATACAAAGATGACCTTCATAGAAAATGTATAAAGAAAAGTTTGTTAAAACTTACCATGTTTATACTCAGTATATAGTAATATTCATTAAATAATCCAGTGAACTGATATCTAGGCTGATCCAGGATTCAGCTGTTCAGAACTTTCTTGGAAGAAAAACGGTAGAAAATCAGTTTTGGTACTGAAATCCATAGGACCATACTGTTATTACATGAAGTCTCAAGCGCTGTGAAAGTCTGTGTTATTATGTCCAAATAAGCAGCCATCGCGGCTTGTGAAGGACTAACATGACGTCGCTGCCAAGTTTATGACGTCACAATGCATAGCTAAGCTCGCTGACTAGATAGTTTATAGAAAGATAAGTCCAACCTATTTTTGCATACGACCCTTTTTTTTTGCAAACGGTCCTTACAGATCCAACAGGTAAAAAAAAGATGATGCATCAGGTATAAAAAAGAAAAGGCCCAGAAGAAGAAGGTGTTATTTTTTATTGTTTTTTCAGTAAAAAACCAGTTTGAACTGGTTAGACTAGGTTGTCTAGACTGTGAAAGCATGCGTGACGTCATAATGACATTCATTCGAGTCGCTGCCAAAAAATCGTAGTACTAACGTATATAGTATAATGTAAACACACAGTGTAAACATTCCGTATTTAGGATCTATATGTAATGAATTGACCCCCACCTATCCCCCAACCCCAAGGATTGTACTGAGTTGACCCCCCTTATCCTCCCAACCAATCAGAATCCACCATTTTTTTGAACCTCATTTGCATAATGTCCTAGATATTGACCAGGCTATCGCTTCCGGCTAGGGACATTTCCGCCCACTTCCACTTCCGCTAGGCCACTTCCGCTTGATCCGCTAGGACCCCGCTTCCGCTAGACCACTTCCGCTTCCGCTAGGGGGCCCATTTCCGGCCACTTCCGCTTCCAGCTAGCCCACTTCCGCTTCCGGTTCAACCACTTCCGGTTATGACGTCACTTCCACCACATCCAGGATGCTTATACTACTATTGTCTAAAAACCCTGGATCTCCTGATCAAGTTCGTTTCTCATGATGACATGGACACCAGGGTCAATGTTTCCAGAAGAATTGAGGATGTCGTCTCAAAACCTATCAAAAGAATTAAAGTTCTGGCAAAGAACATGATGGTGTTAATCTGTAAACGTCGACGGCCCCTAGATAAGAATAGTGCACACGTGTCCTCTTAAGGAAAAACAGAAGTACATTTAACTTATATAAGAATAATAATAACGAATCTATGAAAATAGGACTTAACTAGAAAATATTTCTGATTTATTTTAAGGAATTTAAAATTTAAAATCAAATGTTTATACAAGTAATCATGTACATGTATATGTACATATTGGAGTGTATGAATGAAATATACATATATGGAGATAACGAACAGTATGAAGGTGTGTATATACATTGTATGCACCGCATCTGTTTGACAGTTAAATTACCAGAAGATATCTTGGATACAACCCAAACAGCCATCACTCCACTGACACTGTGGGGGATAGGCGGGTCAACTGAGTGCAGCCCTTGTGGGGGATAGCCAGGTCAAGGGAGTGCAGCCCCTGTGGGGGATAGCCGGGTCAAGAGAGTGCAGATTGGGGGGGATAGGTGGGAGAGTGCATAGCCGGGTCAATAGCTCAGTACAACCCTAACCCTAACCCTAGGGGGCTAGGTGGGTTAGTTTATAGTCCCCTATATATCCTATACGGGGTGTGTTTACACTGTGTTTACATTATACTATATACGCTGCTACTACGATTCACAACGCTGCTACTACGATTTTGGCAACAAATCAAGAATGTCATTATGACGTCACGCTTCACAGTCTAGACGGTCTAGCCAGCCAGCCGGTTCAAACTGGATTTCCTCAAAACAATAACAAACCTGGATTTTCTGAAAACAAAGAACATTAACACAAAATAACAAGGCAATTTTTTTCAGAATGAAAATAATACATTTACATTTACTTTTTCTTCTGTGCCTTTTCAGTCATCAGGGATAGTTTTCTCTTGTGTGTAGTACTGGGGCCTGGAATCTCTCTGTTGTCTTCCTTTTTCTCTTTTTTGTCTCCTACTTTCACTAAAGGTTTGGTCTGGTGGGTCCCTGAAATCTTGGGTTCTTGAGGCTTTTTCTCCAGTTTTTGTATTTCTTTCACTAACTGGTGTGTCTTCCTTCCTTGTTGGCAAATCTTTTCCATCACTTCTTTTCTAAAATCACCTATATCATTATGAATTATCTGCATGATAAAGGTCATTTGATTTAAGATACCGCCTATCATTCTCCTGTCATCTACATCTAAAAGATCCTGTGTTTCTGGTACGGTCTCCTTTGTATTTTCCTCTGCCATATTTTACCTGTGTTGAATTCAGAATATACGTTTTACCTGCGTTTTTATACCTGTTGCATCACCTGTAAGGACCGTGTGCAAAAAATTAGGGCCGTGTGCAAAAATATGTTGGACTTAAAAAGTACTTACTTACTTTTGATCGTACTGTGTACGATTTTGTACACAGTCTAGTCAGCGAGCTACCTATGCATTATGACTTTCATACACTTGTAAAATTAAAGTTTCATTTTCACTTTTGTTTCTAAGAAGTGAACTTAGATTTTCATAAAATGTAAGACTATCTTTTGTTTTTCCTCTCTTATTCTATGATGATTTTCCTACTGTGAAGCTTTTCTTGTATATAAAGCTCAATTTCTCTATGACCACTGAAGTAAACATCCTGATGCATTCTTACCATGTGAATGTTGAGACCGTGTTCATTTTTGAAATCTTCTTTTCTGACAGACATATTCCACAGGTAAGTTTGTCTTATTTTTACATTTCCTATGAAGGTCATCTTTGCATTTAATCATGATTATGTAAAGTTGTGTTTTGAATGTAAATACTGTATTTATCCTCATTTCATGTGATTTACAGTTGTATAACCTGCATGTAACTCAGAGTACATTTAATATTTGTATGATGGGTCATTCTATGATTGAATTTCAATCAGAAAAATATTCACTAAATTTTGGTAAAATACATGGTATCTTTTACATTTCTGTCCCTTTTGTCTGTAAATTATTGCTTTACTTACATTGTAAAATGAGGTTAAATGTGTATCACTGAATTGTATGATTTTTTCAGGATCAGCTGAGATGTTATTTCACTGGATTATTTAATGGATAGGCTTATTGGGCATATAGTTGGATATCTCTGGTAAGTTTGTCTTGTTTTTTTTTATTGTTTACATTTCCTATGAAGGTCATCTTTGCATTTAATCATAATTTATATGTAAAGTTCTATTTTGAATGTAAATGCTGTATTTATCATCATTTCATGTGATTTACAGTTGTAAAACCTGCATGTAACTCAGAGTACATTTAATATTTCTATGATGGGTCATTCTATGATTGAATTTCAATCAGAAAAATATTCACTAAATTTTGGTAAAATACATGGTATCTTTTACATTTCTGTCCCTTTTGTCTGTAAATTATTGCTTTACTTACATTGTAAAATGAGGTTAAATGTGTATCACTGAATTGTATGATTTTTTCAGGATCAGCTGAGATGTTATTTCACTGGATTATTTAATGGATAGGCTTATTGGGCATATAGTTGGATATCTCTGGTAAGTTTGTCTTGTTTTTTTAATTGTTTACATTTCCTATGAAGGTCATCTTTGCATTTAAGCATGATTATATGGTTTAATTTAATGACTGTGTAATACTTATGTGATCTGTTGTCTCTAACTTACATTTATATAAGCACACCCTTATTTAACCTAAAATATATTAACACATGATTAAGGGATCTTCAGAATATTAATAAGTCCTTTTGTATAAATCATGATATAATTTCATAATTCATTATGTATGTTACCCATGGAATTCAGACTTACTAAATGGTGATCAAAGAGATATTAATTAGGAATCTAATAAGAGAAAAGGAGGAATTTACAAAAGATTAATTCTAAGTCATTTACTTTTGTTTTGATTCTAAATATGTGTGATATATGGCATACATATAATTTCATTTTCACTTTTGTTTCTTGGTAATGAGCTTTTCAAAAAATGAAGGACTACATGTTGTACTGTGATGATGCAAAAAAAATAATGTATTTTTCTGTATGCAGTACTGACAGTTATTAAACCAAAATTGAATCTGCTGTTAATAAAAAGTCTTTTAGTGTCTAAATAATTAATTTGATAATCATTTTATTTGTGATATTAATACTGTAATTGTGCTTTTTTTTATTATCTTAAGATAACATGATGAACTTTTCTCATCTGGAGTTAATGTTAAAAACAATTTTTTAGATTAAAAACAAATATTTTCATGATCTTTTTTGACATTGTACATGTTGTATTTAAACATGCATTGTTTCATGCAGTACTCTGTCATATTAACAAAATGGTTTTATTTCTACAGTCATCAACATGGAAGATATGGTTTGTTCCTAACCATCTATAATCAATTCTCTATGAAGTTCAGACTGTCTGCTGTTCCTTTGGAAATACACAGTTAGTCAACCAACATAGAAACACACAAACTTGAAGGTAAAGTTTCAATGAGATACAATTGTAATTTTTATTTATTTTTTTACATATGCATGTTTATATTTTTGAATTGATAAGTAAATGATATATGATTTTTTAAATAAAGAGGGCTTGGTGGTCATGGTCATGTTTAAACTATATTGATATCCTTTAGAAGAAGAAGAAGCTCCATATAAATATATCAAAAATGCATGATCAAATTTTAAAACTAAAATGTATGATATTTTTCTTTGCCAAATGATAGTTAACAGCTGAAGATAGCATATCTATAGAATAAGTTAAATATGGCTAATTTGTTAACCCCCAGTTTCCTTAATAGCATAGTTGGTAAAGATAGCAAGTTTTGACTCCAATTGCTGATGAATTCTGAATTTTTCATTTAATATTAACATTATATCACAGGGAAAGAATACTTTAATGTGGCTCATCAGGATGACCAGAAAAGAAATCTTAATGGCCCTCTTGACTATGTATAAAGACTGTAACCTTATAACTGATGTAAGATGATCTGATTGTGTGGAAATAAAATTTCCTGGTGTTTCTACTACCCAAGATCTTCTTATGAGTGTATGGGACTGCTGTAAACCTTCTCCTGTTTATAAAAATAATACCTTGGAGCATGACACTTTATTCATAAAAGGTACTTTCAATATCATTTCTATGAGTTTGTGTTCTTTCTATTAATAATCTAGTAATTAATTCAAGTGTTATATCTCCTTTAAATTCATTAATATGTATGCTTCCAAAATCTTAGATCTGTCTGTATAGTTTCTTCAGCTCTTTGAACACAAATACCCTGATTCAATCTTTTGAGGTAAACATCATAGAGACATCATAGATGATTATCAGAGTGTATATATCACAATCTTGACCATAAGGTCAATTTAAATGGTCAAAGGCACAACAAATGAAAGTGAAAACTTTTTTTTTATCAGAATACATAATTTTGTAATAAACAAACACTGGAAAGTTACTCTCATAATGAGCCTTAATGTCTTCCAAGAGTTCAGTTTGGACTTCCTCCATTAATCCTTGTATCTTGTAATCCTTGTATCTCCAATGGTTTTGTGGGCTAAAAATCATGTGTCTTTAACAATCTTTTTTTTTCTGACAACTGTTTTCTCTTATCATCTATAAACTTGACTTCTTCTCTAGTCAAAGGTCTTTCAGGGTAATCCAAGTAATTCTTACCCTCTTTTGGTAATAAATGGTTATATTCTTCATTGGCTTCTTCTGCAATCAAGGGTCTTTCTATGTAATCTCTGACAACATTAGGATCACCCTTTTCTGGACATAATTGGTTATATTCTTCTTGAGAAATGATCTCAATAGTGCCATCTTTTTTTATTTTAACTGGTATACCTCTGTCTACATCTTTCTCTGAAAGAATTCTCTCTCCAAACTGAATTTTACTCATTCCTTTACTCTTTTCTTTACTGGAGGTGTTACCCATGGTTAATATGAAAAGTCAAATTCTGATGTTACACCTTGTATTTATACCCTTTTTGTCTATATTTAGAATTCCATCAAGCTTATATTATATAACAATTTTTTTTTTCAACTAAGACATTATTTTTTTATTTTTCAGGATTCTCTAGTGAGGGCTTATGGAAATGATCTATGTCTACTCTTAGAATGGTGAAAGACTATCAGATTATGCAAAGACTAACAGAATATCCTCTCTTGGAACACTGAAACAAGAAAACCAAACAGAATGGAGGATTTAAGAAGAACATAGATAAATATGATTTTCAACCAATTTAACCAGTACAATCATAGACTGTGGTTTACAGAATGACAAAGAAAGGTGCCAGAATTGTATCTTTCACTGTCAGACACTGACTATGGATAAAGTGTAATCATTTATCAAACTGAGATCTAGTCAAATCAAGTATTGAAAATATGATTTTCTGATAGCATGAGCTCTTTAAAAACTAATTCTCACAGACCTCAAAGTATCTGAATGTGACTTTTATTTTTACCAATTCATATTGAAGACTGTTGTTATGTATGGGAATCACACATTTAAACCTTTTATTTTTCATCTTATTTTTACAACCCCCTAGAAATTACACAGATATCCAGATGCTGGATTTAATGTTATTATTTAACTTTCCTGGAATTGTAAATATATTTTGTTTGTGTATGTATCATGTTTAATTTTGAATTTAAAATTGGTCTCAATAAGACCCCCAATAAAGATGCAAGTGTCCCATAATCTGTGGTTTAATAATATCTTGAATATCTTTATCATACCATATTCATCATACTAATTACATATAGAATGGTTGTAGGAATACACTTTGTTGTTTAGGACACTTTGTCAAGGTCAAAGCATAAGATTATTGAGATGACTTCTTTGACAATAATTTGTAACTTACAAACTTCACATCATAAGTACACAGATGAAGAATCAATAAGATATTTCTATAGATTTTTTGGATCATTTACTCCTGGGTAAAAGTTAGTTACTGAGATTACTGATTTGAGTCCTGTAATGCAATAACTTAAACATTGTGTGATAACTTATAGACTTTATAAAAATTAGGTGCAAATTCTTAGGAAAGGATTGAAATGTTAATCAAATGTACAATGTTCAAGGGTGTTTATATGACTATTACTATGTAATACCTAGGGTTTCTGTAAAAATCCTATATTCACTACATAGATAAAGACCGGTATAATATATATTTTAAACTATGATGAAGGAAAAAAAAGGGTCAAAAACTCTCCCCTTCATATCTTTCATATTCTGTCATACACAACAATAGATAAATTGCAGTCATTTAACAAACTGAGGTCTAATCAAATCCTAGAATTGATATTGTGATTTTCTGATAGTATGAGATCTTCAAAAAAAAAATAATAATTCCCAGACTTCAAAGTATCTAAATGTGACTTTTATTTTTACCAATTCATATTGAAGACAGTTGTTATGTATGAGAAGTATACATTTAAACCTTTTATTTTTCATCTTATTTCTACAACCCCTAACAAATTACACAGATGTTTAAAAGCTAGCTTTGGTGTAATTATTACTTTCCTGGAACTGTAAATACATTTTGTTTGTGTATGTGTGTGTGTGTGTGTCCTATTTTGAATTTAATAGGTCTCAATAGGACCCCCATAAAGATGTAAGTGTCCCCTGATCTGTGATGTAATAATATCTTGAATATTTCTATCAACCATTAGACTTCATGCTTACTACACAGAACAGGTTAGAGTAATACACTTAGTTTTATAGGACACTTTGTCAGGGTCAAAGCATGAGATTATTGAGATAACTACCTTTGACAATAATTTGTAACCTGCAAAATTCACATCATAAGTAAAGAAAGATTCGGAGATTTTCTATAGATTTTTGGATCATTTTTCTCCTGGGTAAAATTTAGTTGTTGTAACTTTAACATTTTGTGATAGGGTAGAGACTTTATATCAGCTCTATTGGGTGGCATAGCATACTCTTTGGAAAGAATTGAAATGTAAATCATATGCACTATGTTCAAGGATGTTTAAAGACTATTACTATGTAATACCTTAGAATTCTGTAAAAATTTTATTATCACTGCGTAGATAAAGACTGGTTGGAATAATTTATGTTTTGAAATAAGGTTTAGGGAAAAAAGTCAAGAATGTGGATATGACTTTTATTCAAATGGTGCAGTACAGCAACTCTGGTGATTTACATACCTTCAGTCATAAATACATGTAGATAGGTATTGGGAAGACTCCTCTAGATTTTGAAATTTTTAATTCAAAAAGTATAGAATTTTTTTTTAAGTTTGAAAGATTAAATGGCAGCATATCATTTGCTTGTGAATTAAAAAATAAATCCAAACATATACATCTTTGGATGATAATTGTAGAATTTTATCAATTCCTGGACTTCGGTCTTGATATCATCCTTTAATGTCCTTAAAATTTTAATGACTGTCTTTTAGTTTTAGTTGAATTAGTTTCTTTTCTACATGTGAAAATGACATCATCCAAAGAAGTTCTTCATCTGCATGTTATATGAAGAAGACAATTTTCATCACAGTGAAAGAGATTGTTTTGTTAAACATAATGCATTGATGCACAAATATACTTTTAGATTTTTAATAGCTAGGGTTCATATTTCTTAATATGGAATGCTAAGTACTGTTGATTTCAATCTTTTTATGAACAAAAACATACTAGTAGAAAAAAAATATATACATGGTGTGTTAAAAAAGCATGTGTAAACCTGATGACTTTATAATTGCTGATTAAATCAATTATGAGTTTCATCTTTGTTACATTGTAAACATTTCTAAGTAGGGCACACATTAGAAACTCTTAAAATTCTGAGTATCAGGGTTTAACACAACAATTCCAAATGATTTTTGGACGCTTGTTGTGTATCAAAAAAAAAAACAAACACAAAACAGAATGTTTGTTCACAGATGTTCCAAAGGAAAACAAGCTCAAAGAAATGATTTGTAATGTTCTTTATGTGATTCATGTAAAATGTATTTTAAAATTGTACCCTAACATTTACCTTTTGCATAAATACATTTTTTGTGGAGAATTTCTCATAACTTTGAAAAAAGTAGTCTTATTGTATAATATGGTTAACTTAAAATTTTGTAGACTTAAAAGTTGTACATGATGTGTTACACATCTTACATATGTAACCATTTCATTTCAGGGCATTCAGCATATATTGTGCTTTTGTCAAAAAGTAATCTTTGATTGTATAATATTTATCATAATATAATATATGAGAGAAATAAAACTAAGCAGTTTTTGAAAAAATCTTAAAATTTTTTAGACTTAAAAGTTGTACATGATGTGTTACACATCTTACATATGTAACCATTTCATTTCAGGGCATTCAGCATATATTGTGGTTTTGTCTTAAATTTGTTTGTTCATGTAATCAATAATTTGAGAATACTCAAATTAGGTAATGCATGAGAGAATAGGCAAGAAAATCAGGTTTAAGAAATGGTTTTTACTATTTATAAGGGGTTAATCTGTATATTGAATCTATAAGTACATTAAGTCTATACAATTAAGGTATTTGTGTATGAAATAAACTTGCATTTGAGCATTTTAAGACAATTGTAAACATTACTTTAACCAGTTAAAAAAATGATTAGATTCACTGTCAGCATGTTATTTCTTGTAAAATGAATGAGAAAACAATTTTATTTGAGTCAGTTTTTTTTTTTTGATGTAAATAAGAAGCATTGGAAGTTGGGAATATTTCACAAAGTTGATTGAGCATAATTCTCACTAGGACAGTAGGAGTATTATGATTTAAGCATTAAAGAAACCATTTCATATTTCAATATACAAACCATGTTTAGTCATGCAGTATATAGTTTACACTTGCCAAAAAGTAAATGGTATCTCTATTCAGGGTCAATCCAAAGGTCAAAAAGGAATGAAAAAAAAATTTCCCTTTATGTATCAAACATGTAGGTATTATTGCAATAAATTCACTGTATTCATTTTTTTTTTTGGTCCTCTTTCTATGTATGAATAGCTCTGATTTAGGCAATCAAAATACAAAAAGCAAATGAGTTATGTCAAATGATATAAAAGGTATACACCAGAAATTAACATGGACAGAGAATTTTAAGTTTCCCTCAAATATGGCCGCCAAGTGATGTGAAATAAAAACAAAATGTGGATTCATCTATTAGGATTGAGACTTGTACATATTATGAATGATGGGTACTATGACATTAAGAATGACATGAAAGAAATAAGTTTGATTCAATTATATAAACAGTTCTTAATCCATACAGTCAAAATGGAGGGCATATATTTTTCTTTATAGGCATAAAGTAACAAACACTCACCCAATGCATCAAAATTTTACTTTTTGAAGAAAAGGAACCCTACTTACTTTGTTGAGTTGACATTCATATTTTTTGTGTTTAACAGGTAGACTAATGGTTTCTGACTAGTATAATGAGAACTTTTTATTTAAGAGTCATCAGATTGTTCTGATATTTTGGTTAAGATATCTGCATGACATCAATTAATTTGTTCATACAAAGGGATAAAAGCTTTTCCAGGTTTCCTCTTTACTCAGATTAGATTGTGTCTTGCTAATATATCCAACATATAAGATACTCATCAAAGTCAAACAAAGGTAAATAAATGACCTTATTAAGTTTTTAGTCAAAAGGTCAAAGAGATGTGGACATCTGCTAAATTTAATTGTTTAGTTAATATTCATCAAACTTCATGGATAGGTTAATTAAACAAACTTCATATATTTTGATTTTCAGGTCAAAGATCAGCACACTTTTTGCTATACCATTGTTATCTATGAATATCTTAACACCTCTATTGACTTTTCAGGTTAAAGGTCAATGTATTCCTGCTACAGTAAAACTTCATTATAAGGATCTCATAGTGATATTCTTTATTTGTAAGGAATAAGGTATAAAATCTCCCACTCTTTCTATAATATGTCACTGAATGTGCTCCTTCATTTTAGAGAGTTTTACAAGCAAATCATATACTGACTTTCAATCCTTCAAAACACAATATATATTAAATCTTGAGATTCAGACTTTCAGACTTTTAGCTTTCAGCCTTTTAGGATTTCAATCTTAAAAACATTCAGACTTTCAATCTTTAAAAACTTTCAATCTTGAGGACTGAGTATTTTAATATTCATTTTGTCTGTCTTGTCTTTTATGTCATTATGATTAATCCTTAGTAATTCAAACTTTTCATGTTTGTAAAACCAGAGTGTGAAAGTACAGTGTTTGTGTAATCTTCTTTATGTTTATCTATAAATACTGATTTTAATACAGTCAAATATAATTTTCTGATGATCAAAATTTCCAACTGAATTCAAAGACAAACTGCCTGACCTATACATATTTAGAATTTCAATATCATACACTCTTGAATATCCATAAATATCAAAATATAATGATTCAGCATTGGCTATCATCCATACACTTGTTAACCTAAGGAACGCTCTTATCATAAGTTAAACGCATGAAATTCCTCATGCAATTTTGAAGAATTTCTGTTATAAAAGATGCTAAAGACAAAAGGCCCATAAATTTCCAAGAAGTAATAATTTTTAAAACTATATATCCACATTAAATTGGGGAACATTTGAAGAACCCCTTTTCTTTATAACTCATGACATTTCATGCAGATAGTGGCTATAATGTGTAAACAATCTTTATGAAAAAAAAGGATGGTGTAAAGTTAGCCTCACCCAACACCCAAGGGAGAGGGAAGGGGACTGGAGATATAGAATGACTATATAGAATTTTAACATTTTTTATTTCAATTGAATTAAAAAAAAAGAAAATAAAAAAATTGAATTTAATTAATTTTTTTCAAAAAAAAATTTTAATTTAATTCAATTTTTTTTTAAAAACAAATTTTTTTAATTTTTTTTTTTTTTTATTTGAAAATTCATGTTTCCTGGACACAAAAAAGGGTTCAACCCCCTTCCCTCTCTCCCTTGGGTTTGTGGGGTGAGGCTAACTTTACACCATCCTCTTTTCATTAAGATTAAACACATTATTATCTGCAAAAATTGCAATTTGATGAGTTATTCAAAGAATTTTAAAGGTTCTTTGTTTCTAATTTAATGTGGATATATAGTTTTTAAAAATTATTACTGTACTTGGAAATTTATGGGCCTTTTGTCTTTACATCCTTTATAACATAAATTCCCTCTCCCTTGAACTATGATTATGGGATATTGCTGAATCATTATATTTTGATATTTATGATATTCAAGAGTTATGATATTGAAATTCTAAATATGTATAGGTCAGGTAGTAATCTTTTTTTAAATTCAAATTGGAAATTTTGATCATCAAGAAAATTATATTTGACTGTATTAAAATCAGTATTTATAGATAAACATTAAGAAGATTACACAAACATTATTTCACACTTTGGTTTTGGAACATTAAAAGTTTGAATTACTAAGGATTAATCATAATGACATAAAAGACAAAACAAAATGAATATTAAAATTCTCAGTCCTCAAGATTGAAAGTTTTTAAAGATTGAAAATTATGAAAGTTTTTAAGATTGAAAACCTAAAAGGCTTTTGGATGAAAGTCTGAATCAAGATTTTGATATTTTATTGTGTTTTGAAGGATTGAAAAATCATATATGAGTTTATATAAATGATTTCAAATTGAAAAATCAAATATTTAATGTAAATATTGAATTTTCTTGTCTTTGAAATCAGGAGATTTTGACATTTTATAGAAAAGAGTTTTATTTTATAAAAAATAAAGAATATCATTTTAAATCCCTTTTATAATATAATTTTATTGTAGCAGGAATACATTGACCTTTAACCTGATTCAATAGAAGTTTGTATTTCATTAATCCTTATCAAATGACAAAAATTTCATTAATAATCCATAACCAGAGTGTTAGCAAACATCTAATGTTTGTGAATATTTAAATATAACAATTAAAAATAACTGGAAATTTTGATTTTGAAAAATACTTATGTGTTTTATTTAATATATTTTTAATTTTAAATCTTATATGTTGTATATAAATTTTAACACAATAAAATTTTGAACCTGAAAAGCTTATTATATGAACAAATTAATTGATATCATGCAATAAATAACCAAAAGTCAGAACAATTTGATTTTTTAAAATCTAAAAAGGTCTCTTATTTTCAGAAACCATTGTCTACTTGTCAAACACAAAAATTTGTTTTTAATTTTATATGTCAACTATAAAGGATGCTAGTAAAAAATTTTTCTTAAATTTCCAAGTAAAATTTTGATAATTTTTAAAACTTGTTACTTTATGCTATAAAGAATTAAATATATGCCTTTTGAATGATATTTTTTTTTATTTCAAACTTATTTACTTTTTCATTCTGATAGTACCCATCATTCATAATATAATCTTAAAATAAAGATGAATCAATTTTGTAAAGTTAAAATCACTTGAATAAAATCAAAATTCTCAGTTGTGTTAATTTCTTTTATAAAAAGTTTGATTTGAATAACTCATTTGCTTTTTGTAAACATTTTAAAATATAAATATAATCATACATAAGGAAAAGCAAACATATTTTGGAAAAAAATTTACACCTTTATCGCAATAATACCTTTGTTTGATACATAAAGAGAATCATTTTTTTTCATTCCTTTTTGAAAAATGCAATAATATAATTTAATCTTTTTGGCAAGTGTAAACTGCCTGCATGAACAAATTAATTGTGGTTGAGGTATATTGAAAATATCATGAAATCTGATTTCTTTAATTTTAAATCATTATTTAGTGAGAACCATGCTCAATGTCAACACAAAAATTGATTCCCAACTTCCAAAGTAATGCTTCTTATTTACATTAAAAAAAAAAATTGACTTTTTGGCAAATAGTTTGTTTTCTCATTTATTCTATTACATGCTGATGAATCTAATCATTTTTTAAACTGGTTAAAGTTGTTTACAATTGTCTTAAAATGCTCAATGCAATTTTATTTCATACATAATAATTGTATAGACTAAATGTACTTATAATTTATATAGATTAACCATAATATTATAAATAGTAAAAAACACTTCTTATTTTGATTTTCTTGAATCATTTTGTTTAATTTGATTTCATATTATTGATTACTGAACAAACAAATTTAAGAAAAACCAAAATATATGCTGAATGTGAATTTCTGGTGTATTTACATATGTAATAAAGTAACACATCATGTACTTTAAAGTCTTTTGAAAATTTTAAGCTTGGTATTTCCACCCTCCTATGATGTCATAGGTTTTTGCAAAAACTGTAATTAGTTTAAATTCATACCTAATAGAACATCTCTTGGAAGAATGCTTTACAATAGGTGAATGATAAATATTGTTGATAATTAAAAATATTTTTTAAAAAATGCATATTTTCTATATTTAATGTTTATTATTCAATCTTAAAAAAAATGACTAAATATGCTTTGTATTCTTTATTCAGGCAAATTTTCTTTAATGTAAAATAGTTTCCCTGATAATTCATTCAAAAGTATCTTTCAAGTAGGAAGTATAAATTAATTAAATCAACTTTGTGAAATATTCCCAACTTCCAATGCTTCTTATTTACATTAAAAAAAAAAACTAAGAAATAACATGCTGACAGTGAATCTAATCATTTTTTAAAAACTGGTTAAAGTAATGTTTACAATTGTCTTAAAATGCTCAAATGCAAGTTTATTTCATACACAAATACCTTAATTGTATAGACTGATTTTTTCAATATATAGATTAACCCCTTATACCATTTCTTAAACCTGATTTTCTTGTTTATTCTCTCATAAATTTCCTAATTTGAGTGTTCTCAAATTATTGATTACATGAACAAACAAATTTAAGACAAAACCACAATATATGCTGAATGCCCTGAAATGAAATGGTTACATATGTAAGATGTGTAACACATCATGTACAACTTTTTAAGTCTACAAAATTTTAAGTTAACCATATTATACAATAAGACTACTTTTTCAAAGTTATGAGAAATTCTCCACAAAAAATGTATTTATGCAAAAGATAAATGTTAGGGTACAATTTAAAAAAAACAAAATTTTACATGAATCACATAAAGAACATATCAAATCATTTCTTTGTGGTTGTTTTCCATTGGAACATCTGTGAACAAACATTCTGTTTTGTCTTTTTTTTTTTTTTTTGATACATAAAAAGCGTCCAAAAATCATTTGGAATTGTTGTGTTAAACCCTGATACTCAGAATTTTAAGAGTTTCTGATGTGTGCCCTACTTAGAAATGTTTACAATGTAACAAAGATGAAACTCATAATTGATTTAATCAGCAATTATAAAGTCATCAGGTTTACACATGCTTTTCTAACACATCATGTACATTTTTTTTTCTACTAGTATGTCTTTGTTCACAAAAAATTGAAATCAACAGTACTTAGCATTCCATATTAAGAAATATGAACCCTAGCTATTAAAAATCTAAAAGTATATTTGTGCATCAATGCATTATGTTTAACAAAACAATCTCTTTCACTGTGATGAAAATTGTCTTCTTCATATAACATGCAGATGAAGAACTTCTTTGGATGATGTCATTTTCACATGTAGAAAAGAAACTAATTCAACTAAAACTAAAAGACAGTCATTAAAATTTTAAGGACATTAAAGGATGATATCAAGACCGAAGTCCAGGAATTGATAAAATTCTACAATTATCATCCAAAGATGTATATGTTTGGATTTATTTTTTAATTCACAAGCAAATGATATGCTGCCATTTAATCTTTCAAACTTAAAAAAAAAAAATTCTATACTTTTTGAATTAAAAAATTTCAAAATCTAGAGGAGTCTTCCCAATACCTATCTACATGTATTTATGACTGAAGGTATGTAAATCACCAGAGTTGCTGTACTGCACCATTTGAATAAAAGTCATATCCACATTCTTGACTTTTTTCCCTAAACCTTATTTCAAAACATAAATTATTCCAACCAGTCTTTATCTACGCAGTGATAATAAAATTTTTACAGAATTCTAAGGTATTACATAGTAATAGTCTTTAAACATCCTTGAACATAGTGCATATGATTTACATTTCAATTCTTTCCAAAGAATATGCTATGCCACCCAATAGAGCTGATATAAAGTCTCTAGGTTATCACAAAATGTTAAAGTTACAACAACTAAATTTTACCCAGGAGAAAAATGATCCAAAAATCTATAGAAAATCTCCGAATCTTTCTTTACTTATGATGTGAATTTTGCAGGTTACAAATTATTGTCAAAGGTAGTTATCTCAATAATCTCATGCTTTGACCCTGACAAAGTGTCCTATAAAACTAAGTGTATTACTCTAACCTGTTCTGTGTAGTAAGCATGAAGTCTAATGTTTGATAGAAATATTCAAGATATTATTACATCACAGTTCAGGGGACACTTACATCTTTATTGGGGGTCCTATTGAGACCTATTAAATTCAAAATAGGACACACACACACACACACAAATACACAAACAAAATGTATTTACAGTTCCAGGAAAGTAATAATTACACCAAAGCTAGCTTTTAAACATCTGTGTAATTTGTTAGGGGTTGTAGAAATAAGATGAAAAATAAAAGGTTTAAATGTATACTTCTCATACATAACAACTGTCTTCAACATGAATTGGTAAAAATAAAAGTCACATTTAGATACTTTGAAGTCTGGGAATTATTTTTTTTTTGAAGATCTCATACTATCAGAAAATCACAATATCAATTCTAGGATTTGATTAGACCTCAGTTTGTTAAATGACTGCAATTTATCTATTGTTGTGTATGACAGAATATGAAAGATATGAAGGGGAGAGCTTTTGACCTTTTTTCTTTCATCATAGTTTAAAATATATATTATACCGGTCTTTATCTATGAAGTGAATATAGGATTTTTACAGAAACCCTAGGTATTACATAGTAATAGTCATATAAACACCCTTGAACATTGTACATTTGATTAACATTTCAATCCTTTCCTAAGAATTTGCACCTAATTTTTATAAAGTCTATAAGTTATCACACAATGTTTAAGTTATTGCATTACAGGACTCAAATCAGTAATCTCAGTAACTAACTTTTACCCAGGAGTAAATGATCCAAAAAATCTATAGAAATATCTTATTGATTCTTCATCTGTGTACTTATGATGTGAAGTTTGTAAGTTACAAATTATTGTCAAAGAAGTCATCTCAATAATCTTATGCTTTGACCTTGACAAAGTGTCCTAAACAACAAAGTGTATTCCTACAACCATTCTATATGTAATTAGTATGATGAATATGGTATGATAAAGATATTCAAGATATTATTAAACCACAGATTATGGGACACTTGCATCTTTATTGGGGGTCTTATTGAGACCAATTTTAAATTCAAAATTAAACATGATACATACACAAACAAAATATATTTACAATTCCAGGAAAGTAATAATTACATCAAATCCAGTATCTAGATATCTGTGTAATTTCTAGGGGGTTGTAAAAATAAGATGAAAAAATAAAAGGTTTAAATGTGTAATTCCCATACATAACAACAGTCTTCAATAGGAATTGGTAAAAATAAAAGTCACATTCAGATACTTTGAGGTCTGTGAGAATTAGTTTTTAAAGAGCTCATGCTATCAGAAAATCATATTTTCAATACTTGATTTGACTAGATCTCAGTTTGATAAATGATTACACTTTATCCATAGTCAGTGTCTGACAGTGAAAGATACAATCCTGGTTCCTTTCTTTGTCATCCTGTAAACCACAGTTTATGATCGTACTGGTTAAATTGGTTGGAAATAATATTTATCTATGTGCTTCTTAAATCCTCCATCCTCTTAAGTTTGGTTTTCTTGTTTCAGTGTTCCAAGAGAGGATATTCTGTTAGTCTTTGGATAATCTGAAAGTGTTTCACCATTCTGAGAGTAGACATAGATCATTTCCATAAGCCCTCACTGGAATATCCTGGAAAATAAAAAAATAATGTCTTAGTTGAAAAAAATGTTATGTAATATAAGCTTGATGGAATTCTAAATATAGACAAAAAGGGTATAAATACAAGGTGTAACATCAGATTTTGACTTTTCATATTAACCATGGGTAACACCTCTAGTAAAGAAAAGAGTAAAGGAATGAGTAAAATTCAGTTTGGAGAGAGAGTTCTTTTAGAGAAAGATGTAGACAGAGGTATACCAGTTAAAATAAAAAAAGATGGCACTATTGAGATCATTTCTCAAGAAGAATATAACCAATTATGTCCAGAAAAGGGTGATCCTAATGTTGTCAGAGATTACATAGAAAGACCCTTGATTGCAGAAGAAGCCAATGAAGAATATAACCATTTATTACCAAAAGAGGATAAGAATTACTTGGATTACCCTGAAAGACCTTTGACTAGAGAAGAAGTCAAGTTTATAGATGATAAGAGAAAACAGTTGTCAAAAAAAAAAAAAGATTTTTAAAGAAACATTATTTTTAGCCCACAAAACCATTGGAGATACAAGGATTACAAGATACAAGGATTAATGGAGGAAGTCCAAACTGAACTCTTGGAAGACATTAAGGCTCATTATGAGAGTAACTTTCCAGTGTTTGTTTATTACAAAATTATGTATTCTGATAAAAAAAAAGTTTTCACTTTCATTTGTTGTGCCTTTGACCATTTAAATTGACCTTATGGTCAAGATTGTGATATATACACTCTGATAATCATCTATGATGTCTCTATGATGTTTACCTCAAAAGATTGAATCAGGGTATTTGTGTTCAAAGAGCTGAAGAAACTATACAGACAGATCTAAGATTTTGGAAGCATACATATTAATGAGGTTAAAGGAGATATAACACTTGAATTCATTACTACATTATTAAAAAGAAAGAACACAAACTCATAGAAATGATATTGAAAGTACCTTTTATGAATAAAGTGTCATGCTCCAAGGTATTATTTTTATAAACAGGAGAAGGTTTAGAGCAGTCCCATACACTCATAAGAAGATCTTGGGTAGAAACACCAGGAAATTTTAATTCCACACAATCAGGTCATCTTACATCAGTTATAAAGTTACAGTCTTTATACATAGTTAAGAGGGTCATTAAGATTTGTTTTCTGGTCATTCTGATGAACCACATTATAGTATTCTTTCCCTGTGATATAATGTTAATATTAAATGAAAAATTCAGAATTCATCAGCATTTGGAGTCAAAACTTGCTATCTTTACCAACTATGATACTAAGGAAGCTGGGGGTTTACAAATTAGTCATATTTAACTTATTCTATAGATATGCTATCTTCAGCTGTTAACTATCATTTGGCAAAGAAAAATTTCATACATTTTAGTTTTAAAATTTGATCATGTATTTTTTATGACCTTTCTTCTTCTCCTTCTTCTAAAGGATATCAATATAGTTTAAACATGACCATGACCACCAAGCCCTCTTTGTTTAAAAAATCATATATTATTTACTTATCAATTCAAAAATATATACATGCATATGTAAAATAAATAAATAAATAAATAAACATTATAATTGTATCTTATTGAAACTTCACCTTCAAGTTTGTGTGTTTCTATGTTGGTTGACTAACTGTGTATTTCCAAAGGAACAGCAGACAGTCTGAACTTCATAGAGAATTGATTATAGATGGTTAGGAACAAACCATATCTTCCATGTTGATGACTGTAGAAATAAAACCATTTTGTTAATATGACAGAGTACTGCATGAAACAATGCATGTTTAAATACAACATGTACAATGTCAAAAAAGATCATGAAAATATTTGTTTTTAATCTCAAAAATTGTTTTTAACATTAACTCCAGATGAGAAAAGTTCATCATGTTATCTTAAGATAATAAAAAAAAGCACAATTACTGTATTAATATCACAAATAAAATGATTATCAAATTAATTATTTAGACACTAAAAGACTTTTTATTAACAGCAGATTCAATTTTGGTTTAATAACTGTCAGTACTGCATACAGAAAAATACATTTTTTTAGCATCATCACAGTACAACATGTAGTCCTTCATTTTTTGAAAAGCTCATTACCAAGAAACAAAAGTGAAAATGAAATTATATGTATGCCATATATCACACATATTTAGAATCAAAACAAAAGTAAATGACTTAGAATTAATCTTTTGTAAATTCCTCCTTTTCTCTTATTAGATTCCTAATTAATATCTCTTTGATCACCATTTAGTAAGTCTGAATTCCATGGGTAACATACATAATGAACTATGAAATTATATAATTTATACAAAAGGACTTATTAATATTCTGAAGATCCCTTAATCATGTGTTAATATATTTTAGGTTAAATAAGGGTGTGCTTATATAAATGTAAGTTAGAGACAACAGATCACATAAGTATTACACAGTAATTAAATTAACCATATAATCATGCTTAAATGCAAAGATGGCCTTCATAGGAAATGTAAACAATTAAAAAAAAACAAGTAAAACTTACCAGAGATATCCAACTATATGCCCAATAAGCCTATCCATTAAATAATCCAGTGAAGTAACATCTCAGCTGATCCTGAAAAAATCATACAATTCAGTGATACACATTTAACCTTATTTTACAATGTAAGTAAAGCAATAATTTACAGACAAAAGGGACAGAAATGTAAAAGATACCATGTATTTTACCAAAATTTAGTGAACATTTTTCTGATTTAAATTCAATTATAGAATGACCCATCATAGAAATATTGAATGTACTCTAAGTTACATGCAGGTTATACAACTGTAAATCACATGAAATGATGATAAATACAGCATTTACATTCAAAATAGAACTTTACATATAAATTATGATTAAATGCAAAGATGACCTTCATAGGAAATGTAAACAATTAAAAAAACAAGACAAACTTACCAGAGATATCCAACTATATGCCCAATAAGCCTATCCATTAAATAATCCAGTGAAATAACATCTCAGCTGATCCTGAAAAAATCATACAATTCAGTGATACACATTTAACCTCATTTTACAATGTAAGTAAAGCAATAATTTACAGACAAAAGGGACAGAAATGTAAAAGATACCATGTATTTTACCAAAATTTAGTGAATATTTTTCTGATTGAAATTCAATCATAGAATGACCCATCATAGAAATATTAAATGCACTCTGAGAACTTTACATGCAGGTTATACACTGTAAATCACATGAAATGAGGATAAATACAGCATTTACACTCAAAACAGATTTTACATATAATAATTATGGTTAAATGCAAAGATGATGACCTTTATACGAAATGTAAACAAAAGCAAGACAAACTTACCTGTGGAATATGTCTGTCAGAAAAATGTAAAAGATACCATGATTTCAAAAATGAACATTTTTCGTCTCAACATTCACATGGCAAGAATGTAAGTCAATGTATTACTTCAGTGGTCATAGAGAAATTGAGCTTTAATACAAGAAAAGCTTCATGCAGGAAAATCAGGTATAGAAATTGAGCTTTAAACAAGAAAAGCTTCACAGCAGGAAAATCATCATAGTAAAAGAGAGGAAAAACAAAAGATAGTCCTACATTTTCTGAAAATGTAAGTTCACTTCTTAGAAACAAAAGTGAAAATGAAACTTTAATTTTACAAGTGTATGAAAAATGCATGGTAGCTCAGCTGAAAGGTGTATAAACCAGCGCTGGATCAAAAGGTAAGTCCAACACTATTTTTGCACACGATTTTTTTTGCACACGACACAGGTAAAATATGGCAGAGGAAAATAACAGAGAAACCGTACAGAAACACAGGATCTTTTAGATGTAGATGACAGGAGAATGATGTGCGGTATCTTAAATCAAATGGCCTTTATCATGCAGATAATTCATAAGGATATAGGTGATTTTAGAAAAGAAGTGATGGAAAAGATTCGCCAACAAGGAAGGAAGACACACCAGTTAGTGAAAGAAATACAAAAACTACCAAACCTTTAGTGAAAGAAGGAGACAAAAAAGAGAAAAAGGAACACAACAGAGAGATTCCAGGCCCCAGTACTACTCACAAGAGGAAACTATCCCTGATGACCGATAAGGCACAGAAGAAGTAGAAAAAGTAAATTGATGTATTTTTTCATTCTGAATAAAATTGCTGTGTTCTTTGTTTTTGTCTTGTGTGTTATTTGTTATTGTTTTGAGGAAATCCAGTTTGAACCGGCTGGCTGGCTAGACCGTCTAGACTGTGAATGAAAGCGTGACGTCATAATGACATTCTTGAGTTGTTGCCAAAATCGTAGTAGCAGCGTTATGAATCGTAGTAGCAGCGTATATAGTAAAATGTAAACACAGTGTAAACACACCCCCAGTATTTAGGGGGCTATATGTAATGAATTGACCAGGCTATCCCCTAGACCCGTCTAATCTGCACTACACAGCCCCCTTATAGATGATGCATCAGGTATAAAAAAAAGATGATGCAACAGGTATAAAAAAGATGATGCAATAGATCTAAAAAGATGATGCAACGGGTATCAAAAAGATGATGCAATAGATATAAAAAGATGAGTATGCTCCTTGTTATAATGGAGAAATGACGGGAAAATTCGGTCGTCAATTCAGTGCATAAATAATGGACTAAGAATATGAGAATATATTTACATTCGCTGTGTTTTTCTAGTAAGCCAACTGTGAAATTGATTTGAAAACCATTTATGTGTATACTCACGTGTATAAATATACACGGAGAAACGTGCGTTAACGTGACCTCACAATGAGACAGCAGCGCCGTTAGTAAAATGCAACGAAATAGGACAGCGAGAAATTCAAATATTTAGCATAATTTAGTTGCTTCCAAACATGTAAAATGTAAACTATAAGGACTTTTTTTCAGTTTAGTGTGAATTATTGTGTGAATCACAGACTTGCAAGTACACTAGCGCTCTTCATGAAATATGCCTACGTGACAAGTCTGTGTGTGATTCACAAACCAATAACTCACACAAAACTTAAAAACATTCCTTAAACACAATTTTTTACAAAACAAAAAAACATTTCAATAATATCATCTTAAACAATTAAAAACTCTAACTTATATAGTTATGAGTTAAAAAAAATATATTGCTGGACAAAAAAGCAAACAAAAGAAATGTTCTGTATCTTTAACATTATGCTTTAATTTTTACATAAGATTGGTTGTATGTTGCATTTTGTAATCTGATGAGCGGGGCATAGAACAGATGCACAATAAACGTCGATTTCTAGGCAGAGTGTCTTAAGTTAGTCACATCGGAAGGTGACATTGATCATATAAAGTAGATATTGACCTCCGACAATCAAATTATGCTGCATAATAAAGCGATCTTTTCCTTTTTAAAAATTCATTTACAATATCAATGCATTGAAATTAGTTGTTCATGAAATTGTAAAGTGATACATGCAAGAAAGGTTTATGTTTTAATTTTATTGAGGCAGAGGGAACTGACATTGAGAAATAATGACGCTGTCTGACGTCATGAAACTAAACGGTGACAAAACCGGGTTTTCATTTGGTATCATTCTTTAATTAAAGCTATCGTGCAAAGTCTTAAACCTTTTATACGCAACGAGCAAAGCGGTGTCCGCCATATTTCTCTACTCTGCGATAGTTACATTTCCAAATATATGTGATCAATCACGGTCATGGGCTTTTGCACACGCTTCCAGAAGGCCTTCCCCAATATAATTCAAACTTGTGCTGTCTTCTGCTAGGCTTCAGAAACTAATTCAATATAATTTTTTTTAATGTTTTAGAAATAATTGTAAAAGAATAATAAGTTCATAAAAAATAAATGTTACAATTTTACAAGCATGTGAATATTTGCTAAGGAAAAATACATTTATAAAACACCGTATTACAATGCTTACCAGACGCCAGATGGTACAAGTTTGATCATGGATCATAGGATAAGTAAAAAAACAAGAGTTATAAAAAGTAGAAGTATTGAAATTCTTTCCCAATTTTTCTTTCAGCGCTACATCAACACATCCCGTATACGCCCTGCGACATGAAAACAACGGTTATCTGTGAAACCGACCTGTCCTGTTTTCTAAAAATAGTAACGATATTTTCATACCTCGTTGACCGTTAGGAAATGTTCTCTGGAAAATATGACCCAGATGAAAATACCCTAAATATATTGAATGTAACATTTTGAATTATATATTCTTTAGAAATGTTCATATATTTTGTGAATATATTGAATGCAACATTTAGAATTATATATTCTTTAAAAATGTTAATATACGTGTATTTTGTTACCAAATCTTTTCCTCTCTCTCTCTCTCTCTCTCAAACGTACACAAAGCTCGTATATAGATTGTGTAGACAAGATGATATGGTCATTGCGAACATGCATTCACATGTGCACGCGTGCAATGCTAAGATTAGAATGAACTCGGTAAACCTCTAGGTAAACATTGTTAAAGTCTCAATACATAGAGTTTGTCTTATCTATTAAGGCCTACAGGAAATGTGGCACCAAAAGGGAGTTGGGGAGCGTTTGGGGAACATCTGTAACGGTCCCCGTTACAATTAGCACTAGTTTTGTATTGTTTTATGGACTTTGAGATTAAATTCTTTTCGTTATCTCCATATCCTTCTTCTTTAAGAAAAGTTTTGTTTGAAGAAATAGATTTCTAACAGTATATTTTTTAAAACAATAATTTAACAACAATATCATTGTCTATGAGAATAAATTCTTGCACTCAAATATTTACATGTACTTAATTTTTAAAAAATCCAGTACACCTAGATGTTATCTGTAAAAAAAATATTAACTTAATCGCAACTCTCGAGTCAAAGGAAACATGAAGAAAAATGAGAAGCTTTTTTTCTTTACCCGAAACTATTTCGTAACCTGCAATCATATTTGAAGACAGAAAGATAAGTATAAAAAAAAATGGATTGTCTCTATGTATTCACGCAAAAAGACCAACAGGAGGTCTATGAGATACTTAAATGTTGAAGCAAAACAATGGTCCTAATGAGTGTAGATTAACTGTTAAATATTAAAGGCGTTAACGATGAATAATAAATTATCATTCAAATGACACAACAATTCTTTTTATCAGCAGATCTTAGATAAGGTCTGCTTTATGTATGTATATATATATATATATATATATATATATATATATATATATATATATATATATATATATAAATTGGATAATTAACTCTAATGTAACAGTTTTCATTTCCTTTTCATGTTTAATGGCTGACGTGTGTTTTTCATCCATTGTAGAGCATGTTGTCATAGCATTGATAAAATATTCATAAACAGGTAACAACTTAATTTCCAGTTTACCTTGAAATAAAAAGACTTCAAAGCCGGTCATATATAACGTTTACAAATATATAATACCTATTTGTTTATAATTTTTTCGAAATCTAAGCTGTGGTAAAATGATTAAAATGAATGTAGAATTTGTAAATTATGAAAAGAAATGTGCCTTTCAGGTTTTATTTTTCAAATAGTAATAATGATAAATCATGATAATTAATCCTAAGAGAAACATCACCTTAATTGATCTTACATACATTGATAAGTTGATAATCAATATGTCCGAGTTATAATTTAATCTAAATACTTCTTTTAAAAAGCTTTCCTTGAATAAATGGATTTGTAACGGGATATTTTTTAAACAATAATAAAACAACATTAGGATTGCCTATGAGAATGAATTCTTGCATTCAAATACTGTAGACGTACTTTTTTCCACGGGGTTATAATTCCGCGGAATCTCAATTTCTGATTAATTCGCGGGTAGGAAATTACGCGGATTTTCTAGATTGTCACTCTATGCCTTACATTTATATTAAATACGCTTGGACAAATTTCCGCGGAAAATTTGTGACTGCGTACACAGCGTAAATTAATACCACGCGGAAAAAGTACTTCTACAGTATCTAATTTAAAAAATCCGGTACACCTAGATATTATCTGTAAATGATTAACTTAACCGCAACTAGTAGTTTTTTTTAACCCGAAACTAAGAGAGAAAGATAAAATAATCTTATCTAAAGTAGGATTTTATGAATAAAGCAACAGCTCCTCAGAGGCCATTTTCTTTAAAGTAATTTTATGTAATATTATCTCAACACAAAATGTGGGAGTGAAAAATTACTATTTCAATATCCCAATACTTAAATTCTCTAAATTCAAAAAATACATTTAAAATTCACAGGATATGTATTTAGAACAACTTTGATTTTACACAAAGTCTGTTTTTTTTTAATTATAAATAATATTTCTGAAAGATTCGGGTTAAGAATTCCAGAGTTTTGTAACTTTACGTTTAAAAGACTTTAATTCAATGATGCTTTCAGAAATGGCAGCTTTCGTTAATTTTTAAGTAAGTAAGGCAATTGGCATGTTTTCTTTGTAGACAGATAATCTAAATCGACAAAGCTGTACAGTTTTCCCTTCTAAAAAACGCCCCCCTCATTGCGGGCCCGGAAAAATTAGCAAGCAAGGCCAAGAAGAAATTGTTTAGGTAGCCCACCCAAAAGGGACTTACGGTTTTAAGATTATATCCGAAATGCCCGTTCTTTCAATTCTAAAGCCAAGCGCTTGGCGAAGCAAACACTACCTATGCGCTGCGAAAGAGAAACGAACCCGGGGTTTCCCCAAACACGAAGCGGACCTCTACCACTAAGCTGTTGTGACCGGTATTAGCATGCTGAAAAGTTGAATAATCAAACTGTTTTGTTTTTTTTGTTGAAAAAGGAAATTGAATATCTCATCTTAACGCATATACCATTTCCTATTTGTAACGCAAAATCACGCATATACCGTTTCCCCGCAATCACGCATTTTCACGCATTGAAAATGTTATTTAAACTTAATTTTTTGCCCAATTCCTTCTATTTCATACTTACTGGAATCTCATAAAATAGAAAGAAAAATTATTATTTTAATTTTAAATAATACGGCATAATATTTACGCTACACTTTAAGAAAATTGTACTATTTATAAAGTGCCTGCGGGTAAATGGTAAAAACGTATTTCTATGACGTGAACATTAAGTGATAATGCCTAACAATTCTGAGTTTTAAAGGGGTTAACTGTATAAAATATTTTTTTCAAATGTATAAAAACTGTTTGGGAAAAACACTTTTAAAGTTGATACTTGAATAAAGTTGAGTATAATTAACATAATTCTTACAAGCTAATTTAGAGAATTCGTGTCCTCCGCTTAGGGGAAAAAATGGATCCCCCCACTGAATTTGTAGAATTATTAAATGTACACATGTTACTGAAGCAAATAAAATACATGTATGTCAATATGCATATAAAGATTTGATTGCTTATTTTTATTATGTGTTTTGAAGATTCTTTTTTTATGGAATATTTATCACACTGTAATGATGATTTTTTAAAATGCAAAAGTTATGGCTATATCATTTCACATGCTGAATACTATCATTTAGTCAAAAAAAAAAAAAAAGTATTTTAAAAAAAAAGGGTTGACCGAGATTCATCCCGGGACCTCTCACATTTGAAGCGAGAGACATACCACTAGACCACGGAATCGCTTTACATAGCGTCAAGTAT